>NW_024581137.1:53998605-54246503 GCF_017639235.1 Corvus kubaryi | reverse complement strand
GAAAGAAAGAAAGAAAGAAAGAAAGAAAGAAAGAAAGAAAGAAAGAAAGAAAGAAAGAAAGAAAGAAGACTACTCATTTAAAAATTCCTCTTCTCCCTCCAGTTTTTTAAATGCTGCTGGGTTGCTGAGCTGTGAAATACGATGTCTTTTTAAGAGTTCCAAGATTTTTGCCCAGGAGGAAGAAAATACTGTTCAGGTTTGTCTCTTGAGGATTTAATGATCACATCGTAAATTTCTCTGGAGAAATGAAATAGCAGTCAGTGGGTAATATCCCATCTAATGCTGTTTCCCCCTCTTTTCTTCCTCAAAGGCCCAGCCTCTCTCTTCAGGCCTCTGGGATTTTCTGCATAATGGGAGGATGCAGAGACACAGGGTGATGTGCCCTTCACAAACCAATTTGACACACTCAAATGTTGTCCCTGCTCCAGCTTAAATCTTCCTGCTTGATTTAAACCCCTCTGTGCCCTAAAAACAACTCTGTTCAGTGCTCTCAAAAGCTAGAGCAACTAAAATAAGGGAATTTTTCTATATAGGTGGTGTGTGGTAGTCCAAACATCTGTGTTCCTGCATCCCAGCACGTTTCAGAGGGATTCATCTTTTACTGGAAGAACTCAGATACCAGAGCATAATGATTTCCATTTTCTTCATCATCTCTGCAAGGCATGTGAAGCCAGCCTAACTCTTTGCTCAGAAAAGCCTACATGGGAACCTGTGAAAGGATGAGACAAGGGGGCAAAAAGCTGTTATTTTTTAAACATCAGCCACCAGCCATGGAATCAAAGACTCATAGAATATCCTGAGCTGGAAGGAACCCACAAGGATCATTGAGTCCAGTTCCTGGCCCTGCACAGGAAAACCCATCGTCTGAGATCAGCTGCTCAGCTTCATTCCTGGACACAGGCAGAGCAACAACCATCCTTTTTGGATGCTGTGTTTTTTCCCAGAGGCATGTGTGGAACAAAGAGAAAGTCCATCTTCAAGTGGGGGTAGAAACACTCGTCAGCCTATGGCCAAAATCAGTGTATTAGTGTTGTCCTGCACACTTTCTCCACCTAAACCCTTCTTACCCTCTCTGGGGTAAGAGCTCCTAGTTCTGGTGTTGGCTTTTCTGAGAGCCATGTGTCTTTACCTGCACCCAGTTTTCATCATAAATACTGCAAGATAAGGAGGAAGGATTTATTATTTGCAAAATCATTGGTACCCTTGGGCTGAGATCTCTCCCAGACTCAGGATTTATGCATTTTACTATTTCCTAACCACCAGCAGCATGTGACTCTCAGCCCTTTGTTTCCCAGGCACTCTCAATGAAAAAAAGCACAAGTCTCCGTTACTATCTGGTTCTTGCTTTGCAGCACAAATCAGGTTTCAAGGGAAGCCAAGCCATGTCCTGCTTCACGCGAGAGTTTTCAAGTCACATCTTACCCTATTTGCTCATCTTTTTCCTGGACAGGGTTTATTTCCATGTGTGAACAGGCTGACCTGGCTAGTCACAGCAGCTGCATTAGAAAACACCATGGAGAAAGTGAAAATGGCATGGATGTTTGAAACCCTGCCCTGAGACGGATGGAATCCCCTCTTACCCAGATCACCAGTTCTGGTGTGTGGTTTGGGGGAGGAAAATGGCTGGATCTAAAGTAGGGGGGACCCCTGCCCCCTCCTCACACCCACATGGCGCTGCAGTTTAGTTTGCAAGGCAGCTGATGAGGGGGTTTTGTATCTTTGGGCAAATCTCTTCTTTGTTCTCCAGGTCTCCTGCTGCCTTGATAGTCACAAATGCCCCAGGCTGTGGGCACAGGCAGGAGATGTGGTGGGTTCCTACTCCAGCCTTCTCACTGCCTGATGGTGCTTAGGGCAGGTCTTCCCTCCTTCAGCCCTTGGGGATTTGGTTTCCTTCTCCTTCCCGTGAGTCGACGTGCCCGGTCACAAAATAAATATTGTACAATATTCCTTTGGAAAACACAGGGCATCAGTGCTGTATCCCAGTCTTACTCTCCTGAATAGCCCATTTCTGCACAAGGGTACACAGACCTTGAAGGACCTGTTGAATGTCAGAATGGGTCACCAAGCCTTGGATGTTGTCTCCTGACCACTGGCTCTGACCACACCTTAACACAGAAAAACAAAAGACAGTTTACATCGCACCTGGAGGTGGGCCTAAGCCACAAATTCAAATATGAATGAAGACAGAAGGCGTTTGTCTCCAGGGTTTTGGTTCTAGTCCTTAAATAAAGCAATTCAATTTACAGCGTGCCTGGCCCAGAGGAGCTTGTAAGAGGGAATGGAAATCCTCTACCAGGAGTTACGGGTTTCATATGGAAATCTGTGGAGGAGTGTCCTACAGCCTCTGCTCTGAAGACATTGGGACAAATCATTAGCAGGAAGACTTGTCATTTAAACCACTGCTGCAACACACTTTCACTTGACATTGGCACACAGTGTCTCCATACACCTGCATAACTGTTTTATAAAATGCTAGGCTTGACAGGATGCAATCCCAAAGGATAAATTAATAATAAGCCACATATACAGACGCAATACTCAGAATTGCATAACAGCTCCAGAGACGAACAACCCATATCAAGTTGGGAAAAACTACTCTGTTTCTGGTCCTCTGTCAATGGGCACATTCCTACTTTGTGTTGCCAATATTTGCTGGATTTAGTGTGGCAGGGATCGGATGTGACTCACGGTAAAACAGGCAAATCCTGCCCAAACTAGAAGCATCCCATTTCGTGTGTTGAAAAGGCACCAAATTAGCTATTTCCTCAACATTTGCATAATTTTTTTTGCATGAAACGTGCTTCAGGGTATATTCGCTCTCTCAATCTTCTAATTTATTAATCTTCATGGCATGGGCATAATTATTTTCATGGTGCTGACATGGTTTCTACATGCAATAAGCATCACCACGTCTAAACAATTATATCACCTTCTTCTCTTGCTTCCTCTGTAGCCTCCCAGCGCCAGTACTCTCCTTCTCTTGGCAAAGCCTGCTTTCCTCCTTTCTGCTCCCAACCCACCTGAAAGGAAAGGGATTAAGATGGAGACAGTTGTAGTGGCTGCAAGTCTGGCTGTGTGGTGAGGAGAGACGGGATGGCTGCGAGGTTACCACAAAGTGGAGGCTCCTTCCAGCCAGGGCTTCTACATGGCACCCTCCAGACACAAGGGTGGAAAGGCAGCAACAACCAAAGGCAGCTTCAGTCTCCCTTGTCAGGGCAAGGAAGGAGATTGTAGGAGGCCTGGAGAGAGACAAAGCTTTACCCAAGGGATTCAGACTCAGTCAGGGCCTATCTGCAAAGGGGTTTTTAGGCATTGCCAGCAGAAAAAGCCCCACACCCCCATGGCCTCACACTGTGCACGTTTTCCTGAATGCGCCCTGTAGCCTTCTTTCTTCAGGTGTCCCTGGCTGAGGTGCTTGGAGGTGAAATGACCTCCTCAGGAACTAGCTGAGGAGCAGCAACACAGGATGAGGTCCCCTCACTGTTTGCACCCAACTGACTACATGAATGGGTCCTCCTCCTTCTGCTGGACTGGCCTTTCAGCCTTGATACCACAGTGTTGTCAGGGTCTCCAGATGGTCTTTATCAACAAACTTCAGCCCTGTTCTTAATCGATTTCATGACATTTTCTGTCCTGGGGCAGAGCCATGGGTTTGACTCGAGGTGGGTGTCAGGTTCCCTGTGTTTCTCCAGCATTTGGGGATGAGCCTTGTTTGAACATTTCAACCTATCAATGCCTGGCAGGAGAAGCCAGCCCATGCCTGCTGGCAAGCAGATTGTTTCAGAGCCCTGTTTTATGAATGTCTCCTTCTTGGACCTGCTGGACAAAGGAAAACAGGAGACCAAGCTCACTTGTGCTACTTGTTCTTGGTCCCAAATAGAAATCAGACCGAGAAACGAATGCACGGTAGTGTCTGTGCCTGGACCACCCCAAAATCACACACTTTGAGTAACCTCAGTGGTAAAGAGCTCTCTTTACCACTGAGAAAAAAAATAAATTCACATATTGGCTAAAAGCCGAGTTGCAGTGTTGGCAGCCGGTTGCTGCTGATGCCAAACGAGCCGGTTTACTGGCTGGCAATAACCAGCTGCATTCCCATCCAGAAAGCCAAACTTGCACCCAAGAATCAGAGCAGGCATGCAGGCAGCAAAGCAGGGGACTGTGATCCCACTTACAGCACAGCAAACCCAAGTTATTCTAGTGGATTTCTTCCAAGCTCCTGCCAATAAAACTAAAATCATAATCTGGCTTCTGGTCATTGCTTGGTTCCAGGGCCATGGAAATATTTTCTGCTTGCTGCTGGGTGAGTTCTCCTCACCATGCCTGTCATGGGCAATTTTTTTGCCCCTCACAGCAGTGCTCAGGAGAAGATTGCAGACATAAAGGAAAAAAAGAATCAGAGCCGTTACAAAAAAAAGCCGGCTCTTCTCTGCGATTGTTATCGCAGGCAGACAGCAAACCCACACAGCTGGGTGCTGGTGTCTGCCCAGCCCAGGAAGAGGAGGAAAGGGCTGCTCTGGGTGTGGTGCCTACCTGTGCTGGCTGTCAGGGGAGTGTGGCAGCTAGGGCAGGAGAGCGTGGGCTGCAGCAGGGCCTGGCAAGCGGCAACCCCCAGAGAGTTCCTGCGGTGGCTGCTAGCACAGCTCTCAGCCAGTCCTGCACAATCCTGTGCCAGCTGGATGAAACCGTCCTTGGGACACAGGGGATGGAGCTGCGGTGTTGAGGCTGCTCAGTGGGATGGACAGAGGGAGGTATGTGGTCCTTGCCCAGCGTGCAAAACTCTGCTGAACATGTGGACATTTCTCTTCAGGAAGAGAGCAAATACGGCCTCAAGTTGCACCAGGGGAGGTTCAAGCTGAACATCAGGAAGAATTTCTTCACTGAAAGGGTTGTCAAGTGTTTGAACAGGCTGCCTGAGGAAGTGGTGGATTCAACACCCCTGGAAGTGTTCGAGAAATGAATGGACGTGGCACTTGGTGCTATGGTTTAGTTTGGCCAAAGCTTTGACTCGATGATCTCAGAGGTCTTTTCCAGCATTAATGATTCTCTGATTCTGCAGTGTTTGGGTGCAGCACCTTCATCTCTTGAACTGTTCTTCCTATCATCTCTCACCCAGTTCTCACAGTGCCAAGGCTGGAGCTTTAGTGCATGTAAAACCTGCCCTGGCGGTTTTCCATCAGCATTCAGTGCTGGCCATGCTCAAAGCACACCAAGGCTGGCTGTCACTGACGCCGAGGGATCCAAGCCCCTCTTCCTGCCTCTCTGAGCTGGAGGGGTCAGTCTCAGACCCAATGCAGACTCCAGGAATAAAGCCGGCTCTGCTTTACCTTGAGGCAGGCTGTTCCCTCTCCTCCTGGGACCTGACAACCTCTTTAGTGGCAACTGTCCCCATTGTCATTGGTGCCAGGCAAATCCGCCCTTGGGCATCATCTGGGCAAGTGGCGCCAGGGCCACCTACTCCAGAGGCTTTCTCCTGCTAATTTTGCTGGTACAGTGTGTACTGGGACAGGTCAGGTAGCTGTAGGGCTGTCCCCAAAGCCTGTCTAAGTGCAGTGGCTTGCACCTGGGTTGGGATTCTTGACAGGGAAATGAGTTTCCATGACATTAGCCAACAAACTTGGAGCAAACTGCATCACCTCGTGCTACACATCTTCCACCTCAGGCTGAAGGAAACCTCTGAGGAAAAATGCAGAGGAGGACATAGAGTGATAGCCAACTCTGCAAGGTCCTGCTCTAGAGAGGGATGAGAAATAATCCTATGTGTGACCCCCTCAGTGCCCCCAGTGCTCGCTGTCCCTGAGCGACTTTGCTGAGACAGGAACTGAGGGTCCTTCTGCTGCAGCAGCAGCTCAACACAATTTGCAGAGCAGGGAAGCAGTTGCGAAAGAGTTTGGGAAGAATAAAAACCCAGTTGGAAATTTCACTACCAATATTTATGATGCAGAGCCAAAGGCTCTCATCAAGATTTGGTAAGACAAAGTCCTGTAGCCTCCCTCATGAGAGCGCAGGGGACCTCAGCTGGTTTCTCTCCCAAGGCGTGACGCCAGGCGTCTTGCACGATTCCCCGTTTCCACGTGTCTTTGCGCATGTTTGCAGACTTTTGAGAGTTGCAAAATTTCCCCTTCCACCGTCATCTGAGAAGGGTGGACACTAGCGCTGTTCCCAGCCCCACGGTCAAATTGCTCAGCCTTTGAAGATATTTCCTTGGAGTCCTTGAGCCTGAGTTTCTTGGCTTCTTTGAAGTTTCCCCTTGATGTTAGTGCATCTCTGGGTGACTCAGTTCCCTCCCTCTCCGAGTGAGATCAGATCTTGTTTGCCAGCTTTGTCTTATGCCCCCTTGCTCAGATAACTCCCTGATATGTGGTCTCAAGCCACTGAGTCCAAGACCTCTGAATTTATGGGGGACTCTGGATATATTTCTCGTGGTAGCACATTCCCCCAGTACAGGGGTCTTTGAAGCATCCCTGCTTTCTGGAGGTGAAATCCTACAGCCCAGCTTCATCGGTCCCAGGACCCCCACCAAACATGAAAAGCCTCATTTGCTCCCAGTTTTGCTGTGTGGGACTGAAATGAGGATGAGAGAGTCAAAACACCTTTCCTAGAGTCATAACAAAAATCCCTCTCACCTTCTTTTTATTCCTCCTTCAGGAATGACTCCTTTGCTCACAACTTTCCTGGGGAACTTTTCCATCTGCAGTTGTCTCCGGAGGGCTGTCATGGTCACCTTCAACAGCAGAAATCAGCCTTGAGCTCTTCATGCTGCCCAAGGCTGGCATGAGATGCACGTTGGGTTTTGATGTCCATCGTGCAGTCACAATGAGCATGCAGATCTCACTGCCACACAGAGCCAGGCTTAAGGGGAGTTGCCCTTATCTGACATCCATTGATTTAGGCCTTTAATCTGGGAAGGAATTTGCTGCAGGTCACAGGAAACCAATGGATAATTCCGCAATCGTCAGTTGTGTCCCAGTCCTGCAGCATCAACCTCTCGGGCAGGTTTTTCACCAATGCAGATATCTGTGTGCTTCTGGAGGAGGAAAGCAGTCCCTTAGCTCAGTTCCCTTACACCCACTGACCCCTGAAACCTGGAATCTTTTTTGGAAAAAGCAAGGATTTAAATGCTAAAAGCCAGAGGGCAGAAAGCAGAGCCAATCCTTAGGTCTGCTGGCACTGCTGGAATCAAGTGCCATGGAGTGAGAAGGATGAGATGGGGAAACCCAAGATAAACAGACTCATGTTAGTGCTGTTATCCCAAGCCAGCAGTAACTCTGCTCCCACATGAGAGTAGCCCCCGCCCCCCCAAGCTGGGGAGCTGGATGGCTTGTGGAGCTACAACAAAGGATTCAAACATGTTTCCTCTTGGAACAGGATGAAGTGAACCATCTGCAACCCCATCCAGTGGGCAGGTTGTCTTCCCCCCTCTCCCTGCCTCCCTCCAGAGCAGCAGCTCTGCTTCTCATCCACATCCACCCTCCCCTTTGAAAGCCAAGCTTCCTGCTCTGGGCTATTTCTGACCTCCAGAGCCAAGCTGCCAAGCACCCAAGGATGAGCTGGCCAAGGTGGGTTGCTGGTGCAGGACAGAGACCAGCAGGGACCCGGGGTGCTGGGGGCACTTTTCTCATTGAAACAAGGCAAGATCACAGAATCATAAAATGGTTTGGGTTGGAAGGGACCTTAAAGATCCAGCCCCCAAGATGCTTCCCTGGTCAGCCATGTCCAAGTTGACAAAGTTTCTCCCACCCCTGTCCCAAGGCAAACAAGGAATTGCCATTTTTTGGCCCTCATTTTCAACATTCTGGTGTTTCTGCATGTGCATTTATTCCCTCTTATTCACACGGATGTATAACCAGGCAGCAGCTGTAATGTAATACCAGAGTCCTGTATATAACTCTGAAAACACCACTGGAGCAGCCCTATTATCGTGAGACCAATCTGAGCAGGAAATATTATCATTACCAGGGGGCATTATTTTTTCCAATCACACTTCATATCAGTTGTCATCAAACCCTGTGTTTTATATAGTGTTACAATAGCCACAGTTGCCATGAATTGTCTCTGGATGGACTGTAAGTATTAAAAACAAAATAAGAAGCATATGTTGGAATGTCTGAAACTAGCAGACAAAACTCAAGGCTTTGACAATGTTAAGGGTTTTTTGGAAGGAGCCAGATTTTAGCAATAACATTCCACTTTTGTGAGTCTACCCACCAGCATCTAACCTGCCCTATAACATCTCACTCGAGTTTACAATTTCCTTCACCTCCTGTTCCTCTCTAATGTAAACTCTCTGGCTTCTCTCGAACGTGTGGCTTGGAAGTGGAATAGCTCCAGCCTCCCAGGTGCCAGCTGGAAAGCCTCCTTTGCAGTGGACAAGCAAGAAAAAAATCTACAATCTAAGGAGAGTGCTCATCCATAGCTCTTTTTTTTCCCTCCCCTCCTGTTCTAGCTGTAGCAAAATGTCAGAGGCTTGATGCACACATTCCTTTGAAGCCATTCCATCGCCTGATGATCCATTTTGCTTACGAAAGGAATGTGCGCTCGGTGCTGTGATTTTTGTTGGAAGGCCTCAGCAGCAATGGAATAACTGCAAGGAACACTGCCAGGTTTCCCCCCCTTCCCTGCGCATTCCAAAACATCCATCCAGCGAGCAATAAATAGCAAAAAAATATTAATTACCCAAAGGAAGAATTCTCTCCTGAACAAATATTGGCTTTGTGACAAGAAGGAGCTTGTGAAATGTGTGTTTGCCTACCAAGCCCACTCAGTCTATTTCTGATTCCCAAAGAACATAATGACCTGTGTGCCAGATTTTATTTGGGCTTGTTTTTATTTTTTTGCATGACCAGCAAGAACTGTGACAAACGTACAGAAAGGAAAACACTCTATTGTTGCTTTTGGTCTTACGGTGGTTTTTGTTCTGTGCTTTTAACTCTGCTTCACTTCTGGAGATGCACAGAAAAAAAAAAAATCCAGTTATTCTTTTTTAACTTATTCACCAGTTCTCCCAGCTTTTCCTGAATTCATTTACTGCTTAAAAGTCTTCAGTAAATGAGCTTGAGAGAAATCAGTTTTGAGTTACTGTATACCACACACAAACACAGAAGGACATGCATACTTTTATATATGTATTTTTTTTTATATATTTTTTTTTTCACAGATATACAAGTAGGGACTTGATTCTGGGGCCACATGGGTTAATTTAAAAAGTAGAAATATATAAAAGCCTCCAATCCACACTCCAAAACAAAAATGATGGTTTCCATCCTGGGCACAGTGTTGTGCAAAAGGGTCAGTCTTTGAAGAACTTGTTGCAAATGAAGGTGAATAACTGTTTTTGCATATGGTGGTGAACACCACCCACCCTCATCCCTGCCTCCCAGCCTGCAGGAGCTCAGCTCTTGGAGCTACTGCAAAGCAGGAGCTGTGGTGAGCATGAGAGTGACTGAACTGGGTCAGAAAAAAGGTCCTGCCTGCCTAGAAGCCAGCCCAGCCAAGCAGAGATGCCATGGGATGGATGTAGGATGATGGATGCAGCCCCCACGGTCTCCTGCAGCCTCAGCCTCTCACAGCTCAAGGACTGCCAGAGCTGAATGTGGGGTTTCTGCGTTCAATAACTTTACCACCAACTTCACCCTTGAACCTGCAAACTGAGGAATTTCCTGTAGACTGGGAGGGATAGAGGAGAACTGGGAAAAGGGGATGTTTCTGTTCCCACTTTGGTTTCTTTCTGCCAGAGTGTAGGTCACCCTGCTGCAAAACTCCCATGGCATTTCCCCAGCAGGTCCCACAACCTTCACAGGTTATGTCCCTTTGTAACAGGCTCAAGTCTTTTGGTCTAACAGGAGCTAAAAAACCATGTTGGCATTTGCTCCTTGCCTGACTTGTTTTGGGGCTACTCTTTTGGGAAAACAAGCAAACAAACATACAAAAAACATCACTTGGACAGGCACTTGGAGGAAACCAGGAGGGAGTTCAGGTCTGTGTAGCCCCAGGGCTTGGTTACCACAGTCCCAGGACATGGAATGCCAGCCCTCTCCTGCAGAACAGCACAGCAGTGACATTTGGAGTCTAAGTAAAATGATGGCAGCCTTCCTGAAAGCAAAGCCTTCTTCAAAACACTCGGAGGAGACCACCCAGAGAAGACATGCCTGGAGTTCCCCACAAGCAAATCTCTTACATCCTAAGCTATCCCTCATCTAAGTTGCCCAAGGCAGGACAAGATCCATTCATAGGTTGTGCCCTTCCCTGCTGCGGGGAGCCGGTTGTATTGTAAAGGCAGTCAGCAGTTAGGAGCAGTTACATAGAATTATTTATCCACATAGAGATCTTTTCATGAACAGAATAGTAAATCTTTTCATTCAACAATTTTTAGACAAAAGCTATTTGTTAATGTGACATTTTTCAGCTGCATCAGTGCAAACATCCATCCATTTAGTTTTTCACACACAGAAAACTTCTTTCTTGTTGTTTGCAAAAAAAAAAAGAGAGCGAGGGTGAATGAAAACGGAACGTATTTTTGTTGTTGCTGCTGTTGTTGTTTGGGGTCTGTTTTGCTGGAAAATAAAAACAGGTCACAACAAGATGATGCTATGAGTCTTTAATTTAGGGGAAAGGTCATTTTTAACCATCTAAATTCACTTGATTCAATAAGTGTTGCCCAGATCCAGTGTCATGCGTTGCTAATCAGATTTCAGGAGATATTCAGCACAGCAGATCACGCTGCCATGTCTTACCAGCCAAACTAAACGTTGTGGTTCCACCATATCACAACAGGAACACTCCACACAAAATACTCTTGTAGTATCCTGAGCAGTGCTGCTGGTTTCTGGGGATGTGCAGAAAAGAGGAGCAAAAAGACAGGGAGAACAGGAAAGGGATTGCAAAGGTCAGCAGCATCCATTGGGATGCTTCGGGGCTGAGACCCACCCAGTTTTACCTCACCTTCCCTACCGTGGTGACTGTATAACAGGGGAGGGATGCCATCCTCTCTCCTTGTCTTGTTTGCTCTGAATCTGTGCTGTGGAGTTACAATTTCTGACCACTGTCTTTTTTCTTTCCCTCTGTGCTTGTCTACCCTTTCAACAGGATTCCTTTCCCCTCCACCAGTGGATGTTAGAGGGGATTACAAAGCAATTTAGCTGGGAAAAACTGCCAGGAAATGAAAAAACAATTTATTAAATTGTTTTCTGCACAAAAATCCAAATTCTGGCTTGAATTTCCAGAGCTGGAATACAACCCAGGGGATTATGTGCAGTTATCTCCAACCCTGGGCATTCATCTTTCTTCCTGGTGCGTTCCTCTGATCATCAGTGGGTTGTAGCAGAAGATAAATTTCTTTCAGTTTGAGGCTATTCCTTGGGCTTCTGTGGCGTTCCCACACAAAACTGTAATTGTCACAAACACCTTGAAATTTACTCTGCATAGAGAAATGAACTGATTTGATAAACAACACTCATTGCACCAAAGTAAGCACAGACTTGATTTCTATCATGCAAAACCAGATGTGGTGCCAGAGTCAGAATAGCAAACAGGAGGTTTCATGGGAAAGGCTGCTTGTTTGCAGCAGGTAGGATGCCTTTGAATGTTTCAGGTGTGACTCATTCGACAGGAGCAGACACCCAAATTGCCCATCTGAGCAAGTCTCCCTGGTCTCCCTTTGCAGTCACTGGAGATCTCATCAAGAGAGACTGTGACTCCTCCACAAGTGGGCAGCTAAACCTGGCCTGATATCCTGTGCCCTCAGGCCTGACCATGGCAGTGTCCCTGCAGCTGGCAGAGGTGCTGGGCTGTAACATGTGACGAGGTGAATGGGTTTTTTTCGTGTTGGAGCAAATTCTGGAGTTCTGGAGTGCTGGAGGGCATGTTAACAGCAGAAACGTTCAACCCAGACCTTGTCCCTCTGAAGGAACCAAGCTCTTGGTTCTGTGTCAGGTTTAACCCCGCCCAGATCTGTGTTCAGTGTGAGCTTTCTCATTTGATGCAATGTATTCATGAACGTCTGGTGGTTTGTCACGTTCCCACCTTAAGAAGTTGCACCCTCAGCTTGCTCGGGCTGTGTGCAAAGCCTTGAGTCTGCCAGGAAGATTTGGCCAAAATCTCATTATCCTTGGTCAAATCTTGAGTTGGCAGCTGGGTGTCCTTGAGTTAAGATATTCCCCTCCCTGATGCTGGTGTCCAGCTGAGTGGGAATCAGAGATTGTCTGCTCACCACACTTTGGGCACTAGGGGAAGGACAGACCTCCTAAATCACAGGAGCATGAAACCATACAATTGTTTAGGTTGGAAAAGACTTTTAAGATCATCAATTCCAGCAGTGCCAAGTCCACCCTGTCCCTCAGCACCACAGCTGTACATCTTTTATGTACCTTCGGGGATGGTGACTCCAACACTGCCCTGGGCAGCCCCTTATGATACCTGACAACATTTTCAGTGAAGAATTTTTCCCTATAAGCAATCTAAACCTCCCCTGGTGCAACTTGAGGCCATTTGCTTCTTCTGTTAGACAACCATGGCCACGGGGAAGGTGAGGACGTGGAGCTAAGGCCAGATGGATCTCTACCAAAGGATTAATTTCTCTGCTCCACAAGCTTCAAAGGGAGTAACTTCCTGTCTTGCCAGCAGGAAACCATCTCTTTTTGGCCAAGGCAGTCCTGTCAACCTCTTGGAGTGGTCAGGAATTGCGAGGAGAAGCAGGTCTGGTTTAGCTGAAAGATAAATCGCTGTTCCCCACTGGCCCCTGGAGCTGTCAATACCCTGACCACACCTGGGCATTTCTGACAAAAAAATCCAGTTTTCACCCAAGCATTGCTTTGAAATCCATGAAAATGCATCCACCACAATTTCCACCTCCTACTCTTCTCTTGTGGTGATTATCTGTATTTCAGTTGCACAAAGACCTCAGATGTGGCATGTATTTTCTCCTGCAAAGGCAGAAACACTGTCTTATCCCTGTGTCCTGCATCCTCTAACACAATGTGGTGTCACTACAACTGAAACTGAAATTTCTTGTAGCATCAGACTTTCTAAAATCCAATCTTGACCCAGCCTTGTATTCTGAATAGATCAGGGTTTTTTTTTTTGCTGAGGTTTTTTTCAACAAAAGAAACCCCAACCCACTGAAAAATGTTAGAGGGAAATTGCAAATGTTATGCTTGTCTGAACAGGAGTCACTCTGGGAAACGCACTACAGACAGACTAATTTCTGAGAGATTCCCCCCACGTTCCCCCATCCTGTGTGTAACTCAGACAAGGAATGTTCTGGTTTAGCTTATTCCCATTTTCTAATGCACACACACTGCTTATCAGAGATGCACTAGTTAAGGTGGAGGAAATTGAGGTGAACTCTACCAGTTCAGGTCTTTATGCAATTTGAGATGGTCATTAGTCACATATCTTGGCATGCAGTGAATTAAGAGCTCTGACTTACAGAGTATCGTCTCAGACCTTTTGTTTTGTATTTTGCTCTCCTTTGTGTGACTGAACACCCAAGAAGGTTGTTTTATTCATCTGACTCATAAAACTGATTACTTTATACAATTTAAAACAATAATATACATTTTAAAGATCTGTATGTCTTCTCTGGCTCTTTTAGCTAATTATGTGTGAAAAGTCCTTCCCGACTTGGTGGGAAAATGTTTCTCAGCTATTAATCAAGCCATTGATTTAGGAATTTTGCTCAGGGAAAGAACTTAGCCCTCACACAGGGAAAGGACCATAAATCTGAGAGAGGAAGAACTTCTGGGGCTCTGTTACTCATCCTCTTCCTGCCTGTGTGAATAGAGTGACTTTTGCAGACCAGATGTAGCAGTCAGCACTGCAAGAGTGGCAGGGAATTCCCTGCTTCCCTCTCGGCGTGAAGGAGGCACAATTTGAACATGTGTGGCTGCAGCCAAGGAGGAAAAGGCAGAAAACAAGGTAAAAATCACCCCTGGGCTCTGCAGTTGTGCTGACACACACTCACTGATGGACAACAGAAAATGCTGCTGTTCAAAAAAAATCCTGGGCTGGAAGGGACCCACAAGGATCATCGAGTCCAGCTCCTGGCCCTGCACAGGACACCTCCAAGAGTCACACCATGTGCCTGAGAGCATTTACCAAATAATTCTTGAGTTCTGTCAGGCTTGGTGCTGTGACCACTGCCCTGGGGAGCCTGTTCCAGTGCCCAGCCACCCTCTGAGCGAAGAACCTTTCCCTAATAAAGTGTTGGGACACCCAGACTCGTCCCATACATGATTCTAAATGCTGCACAATGAGATGCCACCACATTTCCCTTTGCAACACACCTGGACCCACACCATCTCCCTAATCCCAAGGCTTCACAGACCACCTCCTCCTCTTCCACCCCCTCACCCCATCCTGGCCAGTGCTTTCACCGAGGCTGAGGTGCCCCTGGGGGCAAAAACTCAACAGAAAAGCTTGGTAACTGCAAAAAGGAGCAGCCAAGGGTTGTGGGGAAGGACCTGAGTGCGTGCCTTTATGGCTAAAAAGGGCTGTGAACAGCTGATCTGGGTGAGTTATCTCACTGTTAAACAAATCTTCCTGTTTGGGAAAACATTGCTCAAGAGCAAAAGGGCCAGAAATTGCTTTTAGAAGCTGATTTATTTTGTGTGGGCCTACACACTTTTTGCCTCTGTCCTAAGAAGCACAACTCCCACTGACTTACTAGAAATATTAAGAACTAGTGACTCAGTTTCTAAGAATAATTTTGGGTGTTTCTATTTATAGGTACCAGCCCTAAGCTCAAAAGCATTGGCAACACCCAATCCTCTATTTTTCCATCATGCTTTGATATCACACTGAAATAGCCTGGAAATCAACACTTTCCACTGTTCCTTGTTTCTGGATATCTGCACTTTCCAACCCAGATAGCTCACAGCACTCGATTGCTCAGGAAGGGACTTGAGCCATCAACTATTTTCAGGAAGTGCCTGAAGGCCCAGTTTACAATAGAAGTGGAGATGCTGGTGGACAGATGCAAAGTCATCCTTCTGTGGTGGATTAAAGATATTAAAGAGCGTTTCTGAGGGGCAGCTGGTGGGCTGGAAGTGTCACCGGTGGAAAGGGTGTGAGTAAAGGAAGTTCTGTTGTGGGGCTGAGGATGGAGAAGCAGAGGATGGAGAAGGAAAGGATGGAGGCACAAGGCAGGGCATGGAGAGGTAGAGGTTGGAAAGGCAGGGCATGGACAGGCAACCTCGAAATTATTTCAACTTATGGCAACCAAAGTACCCTCAAAAATGTCCCCAAAGATGAATAATCGCTCCAATCACTTTTGACTGTGCTTTTCAAATGTAACCCATGATTTTTAGGGGACAGACAGAATCACGGAATCACTAAGGTTGGAAAAGCTCTCTGAGACCATTGAGTCCAACCATTCTCCCAGCATTGCCAAGGCTACCACTAAACCCTGTCCCCAAGTGCCACATCTACATGCCCTTTACATCTCTCCAGGGATGGTGACTCCACCAGTGGCAGCATCAATACTCACCAGACATCAAAAAATTGAGGCTGGAAAGTCACTCCTGAGCATTTAGACCAAAGAAATCAGTAGTGCATATCTGTAACCAAATAATGAAAATAGACACCTACACGATTTAAAAACTGCAGAAAGAAGAGATAACTACTTATTACAGGAATCTCCCAAGCCATTTAGTGCCCTTTTTTAGGATAATAGCACACCTGTTGCTTAAGGGCAAAAAACCCCTGCTTGCTCATGTTTATTATTTAGAGGGGTGATCCCATTGGGAAGGTGTTGGGGGAGGGATGGGCTGCACTTCCCCCTCCATGGTGCTCAGCACGGCATCCCCACACCCCCGGCCACTGCCAGCACACCGAGGTGAGGTTACAGAAGGAGCTCTGAAGGTTCTCTCGCCCTTCCTCCGTCCTGCCCTGGGCTCGGGGTGAGAGGCAGGATGCTGGACGTCAGCGCGTGACTCATCCTCTGGGAACCGGAGCTGGTGTGGCTTTCTGAGGAAAGAACCCACGAGTAAGGGCTTTTCTTTTTTTTTTTTTTTCTCTCTCACTTTTTTTCCCTTTTCTCACTTTTTTTTTTTTTTTTGTTTGTTTTTCAAGTGGAATTGGGCAATGCAGAACAGTGGCACATCAATGAAGGTTACATCAGGTTGGCAGGGAAGAAGGGGACTGCAAGAGCCCCAGTGCTTCCCCCTTGCTCAGAAGCCACAGAGTTTAATGCTGTGGTTGGGGGATGTTGCTTTCACAGTTATAAAAGCTCATTCTGAGCAAAAAGAAATAATATGAAATAAAACGTAATTGTTTCTCAGAAGTTGTTGTCTCTCCTGAAAGGGTGGATTTGAACAATATTATTTTAATCAAGTGTTTGGCTGCTGCAGGATGTTGTAAGGAGGCTGGGATACACATGGATCAAAACAGGTTCAAACCAGCTTTGCAAAGCCAATAATGTGTATTTCGTTACAGGGCTTCAGTTTATTTTTTTTTTTTTTTACCAGTTCTGCTTAATTACTGGTTTAGATGGCAAAACCAGTCCATCTCTGATTTTTAGGAGAGATGAAACAAGCCTTTCAGTAACAGCACCTCCCTGCCACACCAGGTGCTGTGAACCTGCTGCTATTAGGAATTATTAGTCACGTAGAGGCTGTCAGTGCACTGACATGCCTGGATGGGTTATGCTTTTTGTGGGATATCCTCTGCTCAGCATTCCCTCTGAACATCCTCCTGCCATCAGCTGGCCAACCTGACCCAGGGACTGCCTGCTGACCGCTCCTGGGCATGGTGACACAAGTTAACACTGTCCTGACACTCACACAAGATCATTTTGGGTATCACAGGTGAGCCAACAACCCCAAAGTTGGGAGGAAAGAGGACTCCAAAAGGGGCTGCACTGAGTGTCATGGGGAAGGCTGGTGGGACCCAGCATCTTCTGCCAGCAGGAAGGTTCTCAGAGGTGATGTGAGCCCGCAGCCCTGTCCACAGTGAGCTGGGGTCCTGCCAAAGAGCTCTCCCAGTGGCATTTCCCAGAAATAAAGCAGAAAGACAAGAAAAACTCAACCAAGTTTTCTAATAGATGCAGGAAGGCTGGAGCAGCTATTCCACCTACTCACATTATGCTCAAAGAAGGGGTTAAAAATAAAAGGGAAGGAGTCAGGGCTGGGGACACATCCCTTTGACAGGACAGCTTTGGTTAATGGGTCTGGGGAGGGGGGGTTGTGACAGTATCCCCCCCAAATAACTACCCAGCTTTTGCAGGAGAGGTCACCCCACTGGCAGGGCTGGCACAGAGGGGGTTAAGGTTTGTGCAGGTGTTTCCCTGTAATAGGCACTGTCAGGTACCTCTGCAGCCTTGATGACCATCTGGTTACTATAAAGAATGGTTTATGGGATCTCATCCTGGGTTTTGATGACTTTAACATAAGTATTGAGGGCCTGCGAGGTACAGCTTCGTAAAAATAACAGCTTAATAATGAGAACGACTTTCCCCTTCCAGAACAAATTCAGGTGTATTTTTCCCTTCCATTAGGATTGTAAAATGAGACAAAAGAGACCCAGTCATCTAGGAGGGAAAAAAACCCCCACAATACCACAAACTTCTTAGAACTTACAGCAAGGTGCAAGCACAGCTCAAAGCTTCTGCAGGGCAGGACTGAATCCCAGCCTCCAACTTGAAGAAGGGGAAACTGAGGCACAGAGGTGGCAAACAGCTGTAACAGCATCATCCAGGCAGCCAGTGGTCAGCACAGGAACCTCGGCCCTCGCTCCCTCCTGCACTCCTGTAATTAAAGACATCAGCACAGCTTCCCAAGGGTTGTCAACCTTTATCATGGCTCTGTCTTGATCTTTCAAACTCTTTCTTGTATTTCCAAAAAGCATTAACTCTCTTCAGCTCCAGTTTCTCAGTGGTTTATCAAATATCAGGGCAGTTTGTAAACAAATGACTTTCTCCTTTCAAGAAATGCTTGCTAGGTCTGGCCCAAAATTGTTTTATTTTCTCGCAAAGGTATGGGAGACCTTCTGCTATGCATTTCTTTGGGACACTGAAATATTGGATGTGTAAAATCAATGTTTTTGAGGTTTTACTTGGGCATTCCTCTCAAAAATATTTTCTGAATTTGCTCTTGCAAAAAAAAAAACCAAAAACAAACCAACAACCCAAACCAAACCAGAACAGAAAACAAACAAAAACAAAACAAAAAAACCTCCAACCCCAGAAGTTTTTCATGCAAGTAGTTTGAAGGAAAGATTGAAATTCAGGTAGCTGAATATTTACAGGCAACAGAGACAGTAATTTCACCTGAGAGCAGGGGACCAGGACCATCCTTTGGAGACACCTGTTTCTACAGAGCGTGGGCTGGGCACAGGAGCCCAAGGTTGAGCCTTGGAGAAGTGGGATCAGCTGGGACTGCAACCTCCCAGGGAGCAGGGACATCCAAACACCTGGTCCTCCCCTAACCCTTCTTCTGCAAACCAGTCAGCAAAGAGTGGAGCCATCACGAAATGACACCTGGCCAAGAGCCAGGGCGGGCTGGGGACTCCAGCCTGATCCTCACAGCACTCAAACCTTGCTTGGATAGCACAGAGAATAGCCCCTTGCACGGGGGGCCTGGTGGTCCCAGAGGCACGGAGGGCATCACTCCCATCCTTTGTCTACCAGGGAAAACTCCCTCTCTTTTTCCTTTTTAGAGCCAAGCCAGTTCCTGATGTCCTGAGATGGGCTAGGGGAGCTCTGGATTGGGCCAGGGCAGCGGAGATCATTGGCTGCACGTCTGGGAGGAGGTAGGGGTGGGATTATCTTTCTTATGCCTCCAGTTTGACCTCTTTGCCAGCAGATTGTTCTGATTTTCCACATGGAGGAATCTAGGGACCCTCTCGAAAGTTCAAACTCCCGGCATCTTCCCTGCCGGCAGCAGCAGAGGTCTGGGCTCCTGCAAAGCCCTCACAGGGAGCTGGGCTGCAGCAGCGTCACTGACCCAGATTGCTTCATGCACAAATTTGGACATTTCATGTCTTTTTAACACTGGACCATGTGGTCTTTCCGCTAGCCAAAAATTTCCGTGGAAAAGTAGGAATTTGTGTTTGCGTTTTTTTGTTGTTTTTTACCACCTCGCCAAAAGACCTGAGGGAAATTGCTGAGATGATTTCAAGTCGAAGCAATTCCATTTTGCTTATTGCAACAGAATTTTCTTGCAAAATTTGCAAGCAGTTAGCAACCAAAAAGCTTAACAAGTGAAAAACAAGAAACAGGGTTGTTTCTTTCAGATTTTTCCTTAGCTCAGAAAAGCAAAACATTTCCATCTTTAGTCAACCTGAATTCACACAATTTTTTTTTTTTTTTTTTTAACTTGCTTGGGTCAGCCAGCAAACCTGAAAGATCAGCTCTTTGCACAGCTTCATCTGACAACCTCCTTGACTTCCTCTGTGCTGGTGCAAAACCCTGGGCTTAGCTTAGCCAAGTATTGTCCATCAGTGCAGCACAACACAAAGCTATAAAACACATGGGAATATCAAGCACTGTCCTTCTGCCCTTTCCAGCTCAAAGCAAGCACTGGGGCATCGAAAACCAGAACTTCCCAGCCCGTGGCTGAAGCACAGAGTCTCCACAATCACATATCTTAATAACAGGTCTGACCCAGCACAGGAGTGCTCTGTGGCATGCACGTTATTGCTCCATCTGCCCTGGCTGCAAACATTTATTATTCTCTGTGACACACTTTGTAAAATTGCACTGAGGGAACCACGTCTAGTAATTTCCATTCAGATGAGCTGAAGGAATTAATGAATTTGGAAGATCTCAGATCTTTGGAGATAGGGACAGGCGATGGCACGCTTGAAAATAATCACCCTCAACTGTGCACAAGCTTGAAACCACCCTACTAATCACAGGCAGCCGGAGTGCTTATCGGGGCAGAGGGAGAGCTCAAGCATCATTCAAACGCTCTAATAATGGTAAATGATTCCGCAAACGCACGTGTTCAGGGCTCGGACTGCTTCCAAAGCTAAGTGCTTATGAAAACTTGAAGTGCTCCACTGGTTTTAAATCACAAGGCAGGGGTGGCTGATTCAAACTAGCAGAGCACTTCTCTTTCCTTGCATTTTCTTCTCCCCCCCCCCCCCCTTTCTTTTTTTTTTTTTTTTTTTTTTTTTTTTGTAATGATCACTTCGATTTGGAAGCAAGTCAAACACTTTAGTTTAGCGGTTCACCACCATATTGAACCGATTTAGAAATATGTCAAAAAAAGAAACAGTAAATTACGGTTTAAAACCCTTTTGTTTCAGAGCATTTAAGAAGCAGAGGCTGCAGCTAGAGCTGGGATGTATTAGCAGGGGCTGGAAGACAGCGCTGATTGAAGGCATGGACACTTATCTGTTTGATCACATACCTACTGCAGGACAGATCTGCCCATGTGCTGCTCCCTGCCCTGCACCTTTGATGTGCTGACTTTTTTCTCTGATCCTCAGTGGCCTCTTGCTGCAACTGGAAAAATTCCTCCATTGTAGGTGCAGTGCTAAAAAGGGCTTGAAATTTAAGTGCTGTGCATGGAAATGGGGAAGGGTGCAGCCCTCATACGGGGTTTTCAGATGAGCAGTGTTGGAGTTTTGGCAGCCTCCAACACCGACATCATCACAACCCAAAAGTGAAACTTTCTGGTGGATTCATAACTCTCAAAAGACAGAATAAAACTGAAGCAGACAGTATAAATAATGGAAAAGTGAATTAGACTTTAAAAATTCTGTCCTATTTAATAATTCAGAATGATTATAACATGCTGAAAGGAACTTTTTTTTTTAATTACTTCTAGCCTGGCAATCTCCCATTAGTGCACACACATCTCCATCAAAAATCATCAGCTAACAAGAGCTGCATTAGTGCGAGAGAAGTGGCAAAGTACATCCCTTTGGATGTTTATTCACACCAAGGACATGCCCTGCACAGCCTTGCCACACCTACAAACATGTTCAGGATGGAGGAGATGCTACGGCCCCCAGGACCTCAGCCGTGCCCTGGCTGCATAAAACATTCAAAATGAAACCCCCTGGGACCCAGTAAATTGAAGCTGCTTGTCACCCTGGCTGGGACACGAGTGCAGCGGGAAGGAAGCCGAGCACACGGTCACAGGTGGGAGCTGAGGTTTGCCTCTCATGTCATGTGGCAAGGTTGAGGCACTGATACAGCCACATCCAGCGGGGGAATCGAGGACATGGGAGCACTCCAGGCTGAGTGCTAAAGGCAATATCAGCAGAGCCTGAACGATGAGTCCTCCCTCCCTGAAATGATTGCAATCCTTGTTTAGTGACTCAGGCTGTGCACCCTGCCTTAGGATGCTGTAGGTGGAGAGAGGTGTTGGCTGCTGCTGGCATTGACTTGACAGTGGAGGCTGAAACACAGGCAGACCATCAGCATTCCCATCATCAAGAGCCACTTTTTCCTCCCACCAGAGCAAGGAGCTCCAGTGGTGAGAGCAGGGAAGCATTGCCTGGGTGATGCTTTCCACGAGACGTGGAACCAAATGGCATGTGGGTGAGGAGCAAAGCTCTGGAGATGTCAGAAAAGAGGAGAGCAGATGGCAAGAGACAAGTGGTAGGTGTCATGATTGATAGCTAAGAGCTCTAGGTGGCTGAGTCCAGCTGAGTCACAAGCACTGGCGCGGCTGGAGGCAACGGGACAGCGGAGTAGCCGAGGAGTGCACGCCTGAGGAGCAGGAGAACATGCACAAAGGACTCTTTTGTACTGGGAGGTGAGCGTGGCTCCGCTTGCATGGCTCAAACCTGTGGCCACAGGAGCCAGGCTGTGCTCTGAGGCTGCAGCCAGACTCATTTAGCATTTTGAGGGCCGTAATTTACAAGCAAATATAAATACTGGCCACCCACAGAATATACCCAGCTCCCGTGGCAAAGCTGGTGGGTGGGGAAGCACGGCCACCCCTCAGCCACTGCCTTCCCCGTGCCATCTGGCTTGCTGTTGCCAGGCCCGTGATGGCCATCTGCCTTGGGGCTGCCAAGAGAGAAAGTTAATTATATTTTTTTGTAGAGTTGCCACGGCAGCTGGAGATGCCAACCCAGCATACGTGAATAAATCACACCCAAATTCCATTGCCAGAACTCAAAGGGAAGTTGTTTCTGCGTTAGCCATGCTTCAGCCCCACCACACCAGCAAGGACAAGGCTTTCCAAGTGTTTAGGAGCTGCTGCTGCTGCTGTGTCATGCTTAGGCTTTGCCATGATGCCTCAGTGTGAGGGAAGTTCTCCTCTATCACAGGATGTGTGGTGGGGCAGCCTGCTTCAAATCCTGCCTGGACTTGCTGGGGGACAGGAGGAAACACCCCTTCACCTGATCTCCCACTTCCCACATCCATCAAGGGAACACAGCCATTCCCACTTCCTTTGAAAACTGCCTCAAGCAGGAAAAAATAGTGTAAGGACAAAGTACAAGAAAAGCAGAGCTTTCTTTGGCTCTGTTAAAGCCCCTGTGTGACAACGCAGCTGTGCAGGGGCACTGAACAAATTATTTTCTTTGCAAAACCTCACCTTTTTGTACCAACCAATATTCATTAACTACCTTCAGCTAATCACAACTCACAGACATCAGCACAGTCCTGAGCCCAAACCAAGCATCTTTCCTTTGGCTCCTGGGGGGTACAGAGGCAATGCCACACTCTTGCACTGAGGCCTTTCCAGGTTGGCATCCCTGCACTCACCATCCTGTGCTGTGCTGACATAACCCTGCATCTTTTCGTTTTGCTTCACAGGTGAACCCCCCAGGGATCAGACCTTTCCTCCCCTGTGATTTTCAGGGCACCAAACATATTCTGACAGACACTCAAGGGTCCTGTTTTCATTTAGGTCTGGAGGAAGCTGTGTTGTCCTCACACAAAAGAAGCACCAGGGCATGGATTAAACCCTCTCAAGAGACCGGAGTTTTCCAAACTGCCTCATAAAGGGAGCAGCACGTTGTGAGAGAGAAAGCTCCTTTGTTTTGGATAGCAGCTGTAATCTCCACATCAAGCACATGTTGGAATTCGTAAGTAGCCATTTAGCCATATTCTGACAGCAGAACAAGCAACCTCGGGGCAGCAGCCAGGCCTATTTATAGAGAGGAGGTTTGAGGTAATATCCTTACCTTGGATGCACTGTCTCCACTTAAGAGCCCAGCTTATGAGGGAAAGTGATGCCAGATAGGCAGCCAGCAAGGAAGGAAAAGAGTCACAGCTCACTCTGCCTGGCTTGCTCTGCAGCAGAGCAAATTATGTTTTACAGCAACAATAGAATTCTCTGAAAACTCAGTTTCTTCGCAGGACTAACAAGAAAAGGAACAGCAGAAGATAGACAGCTGGAGAGATTTCTCAGGCCAAACCTGCACAAGCTTATCAAGTTAATGTATCACTCCTGTCGCAGCACAGGAGCGTTGGGAAATCATGAGCTGCCCAGGAGGTCAGAGATCTGCCCACAAAATGCGCTGACCTTTTTCTTGTTGACGTTACTGATGACACCCAATGGCTTAGGAAAGCTCTTGGGATGCTCACTGAGTGTCATCATGAATCGGGGCTGTCCCCACATCTTGCGTCAAATATTGATGCTTCGAGTCCTCTAAGGCCAAGGTATTTGGTGAAGCTCAAGCAGTGCCAGCTTTGGTGTCCTGTACGGATGGGATAGGATCCAAGTCCAGCTGGAATCACAGGGCTGGTCTGGGGCACCTGAGAAACGTGGATTTTTCCAAAACAAACAGGAATCAGGAACCCATGGAAAGCATGAGAAGGGGAGAGGATGCCAAGGTGGTGGTGAGACACCTTTGGTTAGCAGAGGTCTTTGAAGGGCTGTACTCAGAATAACAGGGTGTAGATATGATAATTTAAGGGTAAACTGGGGCTTGAAATAAGGCATGGTGGGATGAGATTCAGCTCACGGACAAAAAAATAAAATCTAAATATAACCATTTCATTTAAATTTATTGCTGCACTACCTGTAGGTCAACTACAGGTGCTGCCTGGAGAGGGATCCCAGTGGCCCAGGGGGTGGTTACCTTCAGGTATGTTGCCCAGATATGTCTTTATTCCAACACTGGCCAACCCAGCACTGATTTTTCCAAAGGAAGGATGTTCCTTTATACTGACTGTTGAACCTTGAACCTTGAGGTCATACCTGTAATTAACCTGGTCTACTTCTGAAGCTCCTTCTCCACGGAAGCAAAATGCATTCCCAGTCAGGGGACAAGTATTTGATTCATCAGGTAAGGAAAAGAGGAATATACACAGGAATTTATATTTCTATGAATATCAATTCTAACAACAAAGCTCTAAGAAGTTTTAAGAAGTTCCCAGCAGCACATGGGAATGGGGGGAACACCCCTCTGAGACACCTCTGAGTCCTTGTTCTCTTCTGCAAGTTAAAGTTGTTGCTGCTGCAGCAGGGACAGCTGAAAAAATCCTGGTGTGGGAAAGCAGGAGAAGCTGGCAGGTATCCAGCACCAGCTTCTGCCATGGGGGGAGTGTCCTGCTTTCCAGCAGATGTTTGGCTTTTATGGCTCCTGAACCCAGCTCCTTTATCTTCCTAGGACATCTCCAGCTACTCCTTTACTGCCTGAATTAAACAGAAGCAGGAATTGAACTGGGAGTATGCAGATTTTCTAATGTGCACACAAAAAGCAGCAGATTGAGGAGAAAATCCACGTGCATGTACACACACATATATGGGCACACTACATGCATGTTGAGCTGCCAAAAATGGCCAGATTCCTAAGGCTGATATAATTTACAAGCCAAATAAGTAAAGAGAAAGAATTTAAGGAAATATGTGACTGATAATTACAAATTCAGCGAAGCATGTTTTGCCTTTGCCCCAAAATGCATATGCCCTACCTGTAGGGTAATGTCTGTGTGCCCACTCACTGAGTCAAACTTGGCACATTCAGAGGAAAGAAAAGCTTATTTTAACAATAAGTAAAAAGGAGCAGTCAGAAATTGTAGGATATTGGTAAAGGAGGCAAAAGGACAGAGGGAAGAATTGTTCAGTGAGTACCTCTGTGCTGTACTGGTGAAACAGCCCAGTGACAGAGTCTTATTGTGTGCTGAAAATTAAATACCTCCGCTCCACCAATACTTGTTGTGGTCATTAAGCAGCAAGTGACTCAAGCTAAATGGATAACTTGAACCCCAGGATTTTCACCAAGCTGCCCAAGGGCTATTAGTATTGGATTTCATTATTTCCAGCGTGTCTGCGAGTTACAATTGGAGACTGTATCAATTCTAGCACAATAATAAACTGCTGATAAGTACATCAGTTCAAATGTACCAGATTAATAAAGACACTAATGCAGTCAATACCAATCAGCACTGGTTCATGGAAAGGAGATCCTGTCAAAGTAAACTTACCTTTTCCCTGTTGATAGGGACAACAGTGCTAATAGAGCTGGCACTTTATAAAGGTATCAGTAGCACAAGGTATTTTAAGCTGATTAAATCCACTTGGCATACATAAAATCTGCTAAGAACAAGATATTTGATAGATCTCAAACTCTAATTGCAACAGGAGACAGTTCACTGAGCTCCTGTGCTTCTAGTGGTGCTTTGCAGAGTTGTTTTGGTCTTATACTTCAACCTCTTTTACTGATATTCTGCAGAAAAAATGTTACTACTGTCTGCAAGTGATGGGGAAATCTGGGAATGGCCAAAGAAAGAAGAGATTGGGGTAGTGGGACCCTTGATTGGTTGCTGTGCTCATCGCAGGCAATCAATATTTAATATATATTGTACATCTATCTTTTGAGGAATGAAGATTTTCTGTTCACATTTACTGTGCAGCACAGCAGCCCAGGAAGCAAAAATTTTGGAGAATATCTTCCAGGGGTTTAGAGGGCAAATGGAAGAAGTGTTAATAAATTGGAGGGAGTCACAGGACTGGTGAAAGGATTTAAATATATAGCTTGCACTGAAAGGCTTAAAGGGCCCTCAAGATGTATAGAAAAGCAAGGAAATAGCTTAGGGGTGACTCTGGTAGGGCATCAAAAGATGACAGAAGGATATTCTGCTTACCTGACATGGCCAAAATAAGATTGCACATGAAAAAACTTGAGACTGACAAATTTTTATTAGAAACAATATTTGTTTATTTATTTATTTATTTTTCCAACAATAAGAACTGTCAGTCCCAGGAACCAATTTCTAAGGTTTGTATTTGATTTTCCATCTACAGAATTTTTTTAATCACACTTTTCTTTTTTTCCTAAATTATATACATTTGAGTGATAAACCCAAGAATTATTTCCTCCAGGCCTTACAATGAATAAACCTAAATAACATGTAAGTCTATTAGGTTTAAATGTGTCCAGTATCCAACAGATCCCTAAAGGGCCATGAAGTTACCTACTCTGCCTCTTAGACCTGGGATGGAAAGCCAGGATCAAAGAGGTCACCTGATGGAAAATTCACAGCTAAATCAGTTCTTCTGCAGGTCAGTCTTTATCTGCCAGGTCATGGACATTGTCTGCACTGTGTTTTGTCATTCTGCCTTTCAGGTTCTGCAGGATTTACCTGGATTCTGTGGTGTGCCTGAACCCCTGGATGTGTTCATCCAGACAGAAGAATAGAGGAAATAAATCTGGAGTATTTCTGTGGTGTCCTCTAGTCTGGCTCTTCTGAGTCATCACTTAATGACATATTTAATCACATTAATGTTTTCCCTAGTCCTGGTGAGACTTATTTGTGTGCTTAACTTTATACTTTACCAGGTTGACCTACTATTTAATGTAAACCAGGTACAACCTGGAACTTCCTCCCTCGGAGCTCAGATAAATTTATCTCCTAATGCCTTAATGGTTACTGTGTCACATGCAAGAGCAGAACATGATAGCTGGATTTTTTTAATTAATTAGTTTGTCAAGCTTATTTTAAAAAGGAGAAACCTGAGCCTAAGTTTGCCTGACAAGCAAAAAATACTATGGCTAGGTAGATTTTCCAAAGCATGAAATTCAAGAGGAGTTAGGTTTCCTTTTGTGCCTTTGAAGAGCTCTGCTTCAGGTCCAAGAGCTTCGTCTTGGCTAAAATGCTCCAGGCACTTCCCCACAGCCATTCCTGGAATGTTTGGCTGTTTCCAGGAGGCCCCATGACCAAAGGAGTCCAAAGGAGTCCCGTGCTGCCAAAATGTCACGGTGCTTATTGCAGCATCCCTAAGGTTCATCTCCATTTTTTTTCCCCCCATATTTAAAGACTCAGTCACAGAAATGCCTTTGGCTACACACTGGGAATCAGACCACAACATGATGACTCTGACCTATTTTTCTGTCACAGCACATGTCTGGTTGACAGCACTGCCTCAAGAGCCCTGGAGTTTTCCAGCCAGCTGGGCTCGGAGCAAGGACAGTGGATATTTGACAGTGGGCATTGAGAGTAGCCTTCCCAGCCTCTTTGGTCAGTCCCAAACAAGATTTGAGTACAAGCTGCTGTGGTTTTGATTAGGTAAGCAGGGTCTGGGTACCTTGCACATGATATCCATATGAAATATTTTCTCATTCTCAGCAGTGATTCCAACAAAGCTGCTTTGCTATGGAAGGAAAGGGAAATTCTCCGTGTCACCAGAGCATCCCAGGATGCAAAGATGAGGGGGAACCTGCTGCAGCACCAGCTCAGATGTTTTTGGAGTGAAGTTCAGCTGATTGGTAGAAAAATTAGATATTTGTATTTACTGGTTAAACTAATTTTATTGAATAGGTGACTCATTATGGGCAAATGATGCAAACAAACTTACATGAAAATACCAAAACAAAGTCTGGAAACGTCTTACGAGAGGTTTATAACAGAATCATAGAATGGTTTGGGTTGGAAGAGACTGTAAAAATCAGGCAGGGACATCTTCCACTATCCCAGGTGGTTCCAAGCCCTGTGCAACCGGGCATTGGACACTTCCAGGGATGGGGCAGCCACAGCTTCTCTGGGCAACCTGTGCCAGGGCCTCACCACCTTACAGGGAAGAATTTATTCCAAATAGCCAACCTAAACCTACTTTCTTAGTTTTAATTTCTTCTTCTTCTGTTGCTGGGGAGGACTCTTATTTGATTTGCAATCTTAATGAGCCTTGCCTTGTATATGTGAGGGCATTTTCAATGTCAATGAAAGGGGCATTCTGAGAGGGCATTTTCAATGTCAATGCTCCTTAAAACATGAAAATTAACCTCCAAAACAACCCTTCAAGATGAATCCAGATGCTCCTCATGCAGCATATCCTCCCTTTTCTTCCACTTATGTTCTTTCTCCCTTTTTCATTGCATCCTTTGCCCTTATGGAAATTGAAGTGCAAAATCCAGCCTGGAAGCACAGGAGCCACACTTTGCCATCTTGCTTTAATTAAATCTCCAATCCTTCTACAGAGAGCCCAGGCAGCTTCAGCGAAGCTGTGTGACAACCAAGACATACCCACAAGCTGGGACTTCCAGAGCACCCTCTAAACATTAAGGACTCAGGAGCACACTCTGTCCTAGGGAGTTTCTAGCCAGGACAGAGGAAGAGCAAGAAGTGAGATGAAGTGCAGCTAAGGCTAATTCGTTCCGTGAACATTGATGTATCATGTATATTTTATTATTCCCGCTTTGTAGGATTCTCATAGGATTTCCTGGGAAAAAATTATGCAGCACATGAATATCCTGGGTTTGTCAGGCTTCTGAAAATGCTCTATATGGATGGGCTGAGCACACAGAACATCTGTGGCTGGGGCAGGCTGAAATCCCAGGCAAGTGTCTGACATCCCAAACACACGGAGCCTTGATCTCTGCTCAGAGACACACGGGCTGGCTGAGAAAACCTGGGGAAATATTAACTTCCCCCGTTCCTCTCTCCTTTTTATTTCCTTACTTTGATGTTTTATAAGGAACCAAGGCATCAGTTTTTAAGGATTGTTAGTGGGGGAAGGGAGTTCATTGTGACTGGCCATAGCTCCAGCAAGGCTTCAGGCATTAGGAGCCGTAGCTGAACTGATGTTTGCTTAAATGTGATGCTAATTTAGCTGCCTATTTTCCTTTTAATATGGGTTTTTTAGTCTTTAGGGGCCATCTTTAACTCCAGTGAGAGGGTTTGGCTGTGGCTGTGGCTGCAGCAGCAGATCAAGCAGGGCCAGATTGACCCAGACCCACCTGGCCTTAGAGATAAATATAAGAACACGGTTCATATCCAGAGTCACCTCCTCCCCGACCCTTCAAAACATCCCACAGAGTGGTCTTGCTTATGAGGTCCCACCTCCTGGCCCTTGCAATGCCCTGAACTGTGCCCACATGGGAGCCTGAGCATGGGCCAAAAGTGATGCCAGGGAATGAGCAACTTCTTGGTGCTCTTGGGAGGGTGTTTGATCCCAGGCTCTGGGGAGGTACCAGAGCATTCAGACCACCTACTGCCAAGCCTCATTCAAGTGCTGCCATCACCTCCCTCCAGGAGGCCTGGGAGGAAGCAGGAACCAGTCTGCCAGCCTGGGCTAGCAGGAGCCCCTTTGATGTCTGCAGAGAAGGTGCCCCAGTGACAACATGTGTAGGCAGCCTGGATGTGACATGAGTTCATCTATCACCAGCCTCTCCTGAAAAGCCATCTCTGGGACAGAGGAGTGTTATTGCCCTGTTTATACCTGATGGAGATCGCCTGGGATGGCAGACAAAGCCATCCTACACATCTCTCCAGCTCCCTGCCTCCCCTGGGTTGCACCAGGTGGGTTCAGTCCCATTCTGCTCCCCTTTTCAGCTTAATCTGGGGGTGCATATCAGTGACTTTGCCCTGCCAAGATGATGGAAACATTCTGCCCTGAAGCTCACCCTACTATTTCTTCATGGTATTTTTTATTGAGAATATTTATTAATATGCCACCACTGCATCTATTGTATTTTGGAGTGGGGAGACAGATGTTGTGTTTTCATTGTCAGTTAGACATGAAGACTCAGCATTAAAAGCTTCAAACTTTTCATCTCTGATGCCAGAGGAGCACAGAGGGGTGTTTTTCAAAGCCAGGCTGGCTAGGAAGCCTTGGGAATACATGAAGCTATTTCAATACTTAGTGAAGCAACTTCCAGATAATAAGGAGAATTTCTTTACCAGACCCTAAGCTATGTTTTGTTGGAATCCTGGGTTCAGATAATTTCAATCTTTCAGTGTTGACAGGCAATGATTTTCAAAAGCACACTGCATTTGACCTGAGGCCTTGGGAAAGGCTTCCCAAATTATGGGATAACACTGAGATTGTTGCTGTGTAATTAAAAGTTATATTGCTGGGTGGAATATGTAGAGATGTAGAAAAATCAGGTTTATGGGATTTAGTAACAAAATGGAGGATTTTGGGTGTGGGTTTGTTCTTCTTCTTTTCTCCTTCTTCTTCACGAATCTGTGTGGTTTGGTATTGGTTCAAAAAACCCACAATGCAGATAATAAATGAAAAGTTACTGGGTTATAAGTAAAAATAAACTAGTTGGCATTCCCTAATTGGATAGATTGGACTTTAAATGGCCTTGGAAGTTAGAACTCGGGGCCATTTTCCACCTTGTTAACTAAGAAGCACATCCCGTGCAGCTGTACCAAAGATAAGAAAATAAAAAACATCAAATTAGAAGAACAACTCAGCATCTTCTGCCTTTTAATGCAAACTCTGAGTAAAAGAACTCGTGAAACAGAGGCAAAAGAAACAAGAGAGAAACCAACAGTTGGTGCCAGCATGTGAGGACTCAGGGTTTGGAAACAGAAGAAATTGACAATGTTTTCCATCTGACCTCTAAGAAAACAGAACCTTTTATTTTTAAGTTTTAATTTTTGACTTTTTAAAGGTTCTGTCTAGTAGGATGTGCAGTGTAGAAATAGCTTGCATAGCTTCTAGTGACGCCAGTCTTATACGCTAGGTTTTAGGGCCCCTTATTTAATGACAAAGTAGGGGTTCAACCTGCAGCTGTAGCCCCATTTACCCTGCCCATTTGCACTCTGCTGCAGCTTCGGAATGTGGCTGTTGATGTGTTAACGAGGTACTGGCAATTTGGATGATATCTGCTCTTTTACTGCTTTTTTTTGTGCTTCACAAGGTCTTGGGAACTTTATGTTTTATTGATGATTTTTTGGCCTTTCTGAATGCGGAGGAAAGCTCCTTAACCTACCAGGGAGTTGCCTGCAGACTCAAAAACCAGGAGGCAAGAAGAGAACTAAGTTGGATATTTTCCTTGAATCTTGTGATTCTTAAGTCAATCTTTTCCTTTCAGATGGGCTCAAGAGGCTGAGATCTAACACAACCAGAGGTGGATTTTGCTTTCAGTGAAGAAGATATAAGGCATTAACTGAGTATCTGCAAGGGGATGATCTGCTCCCAGCTTTCAGCCTCACTGCTGAGGAGAGGGACAGGAAAACTCAGTTCTGGCTCATTATGAACTTGATGGTATCTTCCTTGTAAGTTACTAAACCCATTTTGTTCATTTTGCAACACATCAATTTTATGGCTGAGGTTGAAGTATTTACTCGTCCTTGGGGTTTGCAGTTGTTGAGATACAGGATGGAAAAGCAGCCTGTATGTAAAATGTGGCTGAACTCTGCTATCCATTCAACAGAGAGTCAATAGTTCAGGAGTTAATTCATGAGAAGAAGGGAGTAAAAACACACCAAGGTCAGGATCTCATGACCCACAGGCTGTCTATAGCTCCATCTGAAAGACCTTGTAATAGATAGGTATGTGGCTTGGAAAACGCATAATATTGTGGTTAAGTGAGGCATTTCACAAGTTTTGTAACATCACACTGCTGGCAGACCTTCTCAAGTGCATATCATATTCATATCAGAGCTCTCTGCGGGATGGGAAACGTTAGGGTGATGAAGGTTTTAAATCCCATGACACACAAATTGATATGCCAGAAAAATATTTACAAGCTGGTGAGTGTCCCGTAAGCTCACGCCAAAGATTTTTCTCTTCAGGAGCTGTGCTGATTTACACCAGAGCTCTGATCCTCTCTGTACCATATCCCAGGAGCCAGGGAGTGCCAAGCCCAGGTAGTTTCTCCCCGTTACCCACTTGCTGCTCCTCCTCACAGCGCTGTGAGATTTGTGTAGTGTCAGCACTGACAGCCAATTTCCCGCCTTTCCCTCTGCTCATCGCTGGTGTGGTGCAGATAAGGTACAGGTTTCCAGCTCTGCAGATCCCAGAGTGAAACAGGCCCACCCCCAAGTATGATCTCAAGGCATCCTCCTTCCCACCTTGCCTTTAAAACACCAAACTGCCCCAGCCCAGGAGCGAAGAGAGCCACTACCTCTATAGGGAAACATGGATCTGGTGAGGCACGAGAGCAAAGCTAAGCTCAGCAGGGCTCATGGGCTGTGTGCTTCCTGCCTGTCCAGCTGGCCCTTAGCCTGAAGGTCTTGGGATTCCAGGCACCAGCCTTGCTCCAGCCCATCGTTCGCAAGCTGGAAAAGGCTGGACGTGGTCTAAGAGCTGGAATACCTTTGCAGTGTGGACAATGGGTTTGATCCTTAAAGGCTGCAGTGGTGGCAACCAAGGGGTTCATGGGATGGTCACACCTGGCCAGACCCTCTCTGCCATCTCTGAACTGGGTTCACTCTCCTAGCCGGCCCCAGGAGATGATCTAGCTTCAAAACTGAAAGGGAAGGGAATGGAAGACTGGGTTTCCAAAATCTGGGTTATTGAACAAGAAGGGAGCTGGGGCTGCCATGGCAGGGGAGTTGTCAGGGAGCAGGCAGGATAGGAAGGAGGGAGCAGGGAGGATGGGAAGGAAGGCTGCTCTCAGCCACCACTGCCTCAAACACTTGTTCCATGATTCCTGAGGCTGCCACCAGCATCTTGTGTGCACTGGGGGAAAATCACAGACTTTCTGTTCCTCTTGTGCAGGATGAGGCTTTTTGACTTCCCTTCAGACCTGCCCTCTTTGCTTGCAGCATGAGACAGATGTGGTAGAGCGTCTCTTGCTGTGTGCAAGTGCACAGCTCCCAGCAGCGCAAGCTCCCTTTGGGGCCCGGAGATGTTGCTGGAGAATTAATCCAGAGGAATATTTGCACCCCAGCCCTCAGTGTAGCCTGTGCCCATGGAGGGCCCCTCCTCTTCCACTTGCAGGTTTTCCTTGCAGCAATTTGAAAAGCGAGGGGTAGGAGGAGGGAGGGAGAGAGCATTAGTGGAACAAATGCTCCGAAAGCGGTTCCAAAAACATTTCCATCTTCCGGCAGAATAGCAGCTGTGGCATGTCCTACGCTGTGTTCGGCGTAATGGTCACCAGCTGTGAGGAACTGCTTTTTTACTGACCAGAGCATTTCCTTGGGGCTGCAATGGATACCAAACACCTCCAGCTCCAAGTTTGGCAGGTGCCCGGAGCTGGCTGGGCCTCCCTTGCGCTTTGCCAAGGAACTCCTGGAGCTGAATTTTCCCCATGCCACCCCTCTGCCCACACTGCCCTCCAGCCTCCAAGCAGCAACAATCCCACTCAGGATGGGAGAACTCGTGCTGAGCTCTCCTTGCCCAATGCTCCCCAAAGCCAAATGCACACCAGCCCTAAAGCCCCAGTAATTAAAGGACATTTAATGAGGTAATATCCAAGATAAATCATATGGCAATAATAATTTAAAAATAATAAAAGCTAAGGCTTTTATTTCAGGAAGATCTTTTGAGGAGGGGGGCTGGATATAATCTTTTTGAGTGCTCTATTATAGGCTCTGAGTTATAAATAAATCCATATTTTAACATCTGGGATTCATAACATCTTGCTGACAGTCAAATCTCATAAAAGATGTGGTGACTTCTACAGATGTGGGAAACCTCATTCAATGAGCTGCATAACAAAGGAAATCTAGTTCTTTTTCATTATTTACTGTTAAATCTGTGTCTCTCTGGCTCCAGAGAGGGAGAAAAGCTGTGGGGTCACCCGTTCTCAAACACACCCTTGCCAGGAAACTGAAGAGCAACAGCATTGCCTGAAAGCCGGGGGTGAAACCAGCACTCTGTGCATTGTGGCCTGCCTGCAAAGGACAGGATTTTGATCCCTCCTTGATGCTCCAGGCTGGGTGTTCATGCAATAACAAGCAGTCTCTGGGAAGCTGGCAAATGGTGGGGGATGAGAAGGTAAACACTGCCTGGGCATCAAAGACACTAAGATTGGCACAAATCCCCTCAGTCTCAGCGTGGGATTTTAACAACGTGAAACGGGGGAAAGGAAGGGAAGAGAAAAGCAGGACACCCCATCTCCACATCTCCAAACTCTCCTGAGCAACCAGCTCCTCAGTGAGGATGTAACTAATCAAGGCTACAGCTCCAACACTTTACAATTAGCTACAATTCCAAAGGAAGGAGGGGAAAAGGCTGAAGTATTTTCCAGCAAAACTTACTAACAGCAGCCATATCCCCACAAACTACACCCAACATTGCACTGTCACAGGCGTTATGGCAAACTGGAATCTCCTTTCTACTGGGTAAACCCAAAGAAAGTAAACAGTTTATTATGGTCATGTTTAATTTGGGCTTATACAAAGCTGGAGCACTGCAGCCTATGTTTAATGCATTTGTGGTGGTGGGGATTTGTTTTTTTTCCCTCCCCAAATAGCTCATTATTGATTTTCCTCTTAACAAGTGCTCTTGTTCTGACAGTCCGTCTCACTCTCTGTGTGCAGACTGAGAGGTTGTAATCTCCACGTCGGCGATACCTGAATCCTCTGGCCATGGGCATGGTTATGTTTTCACTAAAATAGGATTATGACCTATTAATCAATAAAGATGAAGTGGGTTAGCCAAGCTGTGACAAAGACGTGATTATTTTGCATGGCCCTGGAGAAGCAGGCAGGTGCCAGGCATGAAAGAAAACAGCATCTCAGCGGCCTCATCCTCGGTTTTCTGTGTCCAACAGAAACGGGTGGTGTACGAAAAAAAAGAGTCCCACAAAGAGCTGCTGTTTGTGTTTGAGTGATCAGTCTGCTCCTTTGTCAGGACCCACACAGGAGGAGATGCTTCCCTGCTTTTCTCGGTGCCAAATCTCAAAGCACTTTATAGCAGAGAATAGAAATCTCTGTATTTGACAGGGGGAAACTGAGGCAGGCAAAGGTGGTGGGATTTGTTGGTGAGCCTATAGGATATGGGAGCCAGGGCTGGATAACAGAAAATAGGCTTTGTGAGTTTAGTGAGTCCAGCCCAGCTGGCTGCATTGTGTGACTCGCACTAAGGGGCTGGCAGGACTAGAGCTGAGCTAAAGCACTGGAACTATGAACTTCCAAATTTTCAAATATTTGGATAGCCTATAAAAATAACTTTAAGCTCCTAATCCCTCTCTATCAAATGGTATAATTTTTTTTTTTCCTTCTTTTTGGTTTCAACCTTCCTTCTCTTTTGGTTTTGCTAAAGCAGCCTCAGCTCTGACATCATCTGAGAATTTCATTTAACAAAATGTTTTGAATCATTTGTGCTGGTTCTGGTGACTCTGCCAATGGAAACAACCCCTGCAGCAAGTGATTTTAAACCTTGAATATGATTTTTTTTTCCCCTCCTGTAGTTACATTCGGAGCAATACTGTTCCCTTGACTTCTGGCCAAATGACCCAGAGGAAAGGGTCACTCTGGGATGTCAGGAGAACAGAGTTTGCACAGGCTGGAAGAGCCCATCTCACGACAGGGCAGCTTCCACCCATGTCCCTGTTCCCTCTGAGTCCTCCTGGGTGGGTAAGAGGAGGATGAGAAAGGACTGAGGGAATGTTTGGGCATTTTTGGGGCTGCATCACAAAGTGATGGTGAGACTCACAACTGGTAAAGGGAGAGGGCACAGGTGGGAAGAAAAGCTGTGACCAAACCACACTCTGTACCCACCAATATTATGTTTTATTATTATGACAGTGTTTGCATGTTCTGCTAACCAGCACCACTCCATAAATTGATGTTCTTATATTGGGCTCTCCTTTATCCTCTTTTTAATGGTCATGGAAGTAGGAGCACCATGTCCAGGAACCAAACAAAGCAGCGATGCAGGGTCCCGTCCTGAAGGCCACATTTAATGCTCAACAGCCTTCAGATATCAAAACCAAGCAAAAAACCCCATTGTGGCCTTCAGATATCCCTGAGGCACAACTGCCAGATGTCCTCCTTGTCATGAGGCACAAATATTCGGTGCTTGAGGTTGTCTTCAGGAAGCAGGAATGTCCTTTGCAGATCCTTGATCCTCCACAATGTGTCTCTGACCTACCAAACACAAAAGGCAGACATTAAAAACCTCTTCTTAAAGATCAGGACTGGGGGAATTAAGTTATAGGTTATTTCCAAACGAAATGCTCCCTGAGTCCTTCTGAGCCCCAGAACCACCCCATGAGACCTTCGGGTGTGGTACCTCTGTTCCAACAGCAAAAAAGACTCCAAAAGTGGAGATGTGGAAGATTTTATGGCACCATTGTGGCTCTAGTGATATTATTTGAAGCAAATGCAAACACACTCAGGCTTATAATAAGAGGGTGTAATAGATAGTAAGTGCAAATGACTCATTCACCGAGATTTTCCAGGATTAGACAGCAGCAGAAGGACAACAGCTGTGTAAAATGGACTTTAAAAAATAATCTTCTAATAAGATTTTAATAAACCTGTTAGTAAATTATAATGCTTGACTTCAAGAACTATTTCTCCCCTGCAGTGTTCCTCTGTGGAGTTGAAGCTGTGGTGTTCTCCAGAGTGCATGATACAACCTTGACTGCACCCCAGGCAGGGCAGAGATTCCTCAGGTCCATGGACTCCTCAGGACCATGGACGAACAGAAAATCACACCTGTGGGGAGAAGCTGAGCCCTGAAAACCTACTTCAGGTCCCCTGCAACATTAACTTTCTGAATTAAACTTGACCTCCACTTTTATACTATTCTTGAAATCTTTTTCTTTCTGTTGCCTTGAGTGGATTCATTTCCAAAATAAAATAAATAGTGTTTTATGAAAGAAAAAGGCTGCTCTTTTCATTGCACTCCAGACTGCATGTAGCCAATGCTGGTTTACCAAAGCCTTCCCCTAAATCCCACGTCTGGGCACGCATGTGCACATTGCCCATGCAGGGAAACTGCCACAGTTTTGGTCCTTTTCTCAGCAGTCTGTCTCATGGGGTCAGGTCATTACGTGGCAATCTTGGCTCTTGCTTGGAAGAGAGAACTCGTTTTTGCAGCTGCCACAGTTTGGAAGAAAATCCTGTATGTGCAAATGTTTAGGAACTCAAAAACCAGAATGGAAACCAAATGGACTCAGGTTTATTTCCCCTCTGTAATCCCCTCTGAGTTGCAGCATGGTTGGGTTTAAGCTGGACTGGCCAAGCTGCTCCTATTTCCTACGAGTTTGTGGGTATTTCGGCCTCAAAAGAGCAGTGTTCATCTCCATTTCTCCCTCTGCCTCTTGTTAAGTGAGGTGTCAATAATTTATCCTGTTGTCTTACAGAGGTTTCTACCAACCACAGATGTCACCGCAATGTACACATTATGTTAATAAGTGTATCTGTAAGTGTGTATAACTTACATCTTCATTTCTACTCTTTGGGGAAAGTTGAGGGGCAGAAGCACAAATGCAGGTTCTCAGTTTTACAGGATGATTGGGGAGAATAACCTTCATGTGCGGTGAGATGCATCAAACCCCAAATCACCCACCCTGCTGCACTGGGGGCAGGCTATGTTGTGGGGCTGTCTGGCTCCCTAAGACCTTTGCAGCGTTAATGGGGCACTGTGTGAGCCAGGAGGTTTTGTCCTCCAGGACAGTTAGCACTGCAGATTTAGGAGATTTACATACCCCTGACAGAGTGTCCCAAAAAAGTGAGATGCCCCCTCATGCAGGGGCACGAGGCCAGCTCAGCCCAGCATTGCCTCCCAGAGAAGGCTTGAGTCACACTACCACTACCCCCATGATGTCTGCCACCCCTTTTGTGGGTTTTAATTCATAGCAAGGAGTGCAGTGGCTCTGACAGAGCAGCCCCAGCAAGGCAGGAGGTCTCCCTGTGCCCCAGTTTCTGCCCGTCACACCCCACATGAGGTCAGGGGGTGCTGAGATGGTGGGGGCACAGCAGGAATCTCCTCCTGCAGACTCAGCAGCAGACAGCTGAGGGCTGTGTAACCTTTCAGAGCACAGCAGCTGCTGCTCCGTGAAGAGGAGCCAGAGCTGAACAGCATCTCAAGGCAAGTGCAGGGTGCTGGGGGGCCAGCGTTGGTAGGGAAGCTGAGGAGGAAAAAGCCAGATCAGTCACAGATTACTTAAGCAAAACTGATGCAAGTGGCTCCCGACTGCAGATGGGAGGACAGGTGGATGCTCCCAGGTCCTCTGAGGTCAGGCCTCCAGGTTTTGAAGGTCATCTGTTTTGGCTGGCAATGAAATTACCAAGGGCTCAATATTTTGCCGTAAACTATTCAGTGGGGGTTTTCCCTTGCAGCTTCCACCTCGCAGGGCAGTGCTTGTCCTGCCCGAGTACCTGTGTTCAGTAGGTGCCTGCAGAGAGGGTTTAGGATTCCTACAGAAACCCCTGAGCTGCTGCATGGGGTAACCCAGAGTCTCTGTTTCTGGAGCTTTTCCCCTGCACTGATATCAGGGCAGCTTGGCAAGAACTGGTTTAGGCTCAGCCTCAAAACCTCAGGCCTGTGCCCCCCCTTCTGCCTCAGTTTCCCACTGGTAAAACTGGGAGGTAAGAATCAGGATCTTCTTCCCAGGGAACAATGAGGCCCAGTTACACTGGGAACACCAATACCCCTGGACATGGCAGCTCTGTCAGTGGCCTTGATGAGAGTTAAAGAGCTTTACAGCAGATGAGAATTTGGCTCAGAAGTCCCAACACTGACCACAAGGACTTTGGGAGCATGACCTGCCACCAAACCCATACAGAACATGCAAAGACAAATAATAATTAGCTCTCTGTACCTAATTCCACACAGTTGCCCTTTTCAGGGTAAGTTTTTCATGCTACCAGGATCTGACTCTAAAACCCAGTGACCCTGGGTGTCCTGCAAGTGTCAGAAGGATAATGACAGCTCACAGATAAAACCAGCACACAAATGTGGCCCTGGTGCCCTTTTGATAGCTTCCATTTTTAAACAAGCACCATCATCTAGAGGTCTGGCACTGAGGAGAAAGCACTGAAGCATCACCTGTAGCCACTGTGGCCACCAAATGCTGCTCCAGCTCTTGGTGACACAGGAGAAGCATTTTTTAGCTGGGAGATTGGCTGTGATTTCTGTCAATCAAGTAAAATATAAAGAGATGCACACACACCTACCTGTGTATACATAATTTTCACATGTATTTTACTCATGTTTCAGTCCAGCTCAAGCATCCTAAGAGCTGCTCAGGGGCAGCAATGCCCCATACTGTGGGCTTGTGAAAACCTTTGTTAGAGGAGAAAATTGAGCTTTAGTCATACTGTTATTTCTAATGGATTTGGATCCTGACTTCTCTGCTCTGAAACTCTTTACTCTTAAGGAGCCACTGCAGCCCTCTCCTGTGCTGGAGGTTTCACCCCAGCACTCATGGGGGCAGGTGTGCAGCACCCCAGATGTTCCCATTCACAGTCCAGCCCATTTGCTCCAACTTTGCATCAAAATAGGATCATGCCGAGATCCCGGATTCAACTCATCAGCCTTTGCTGGAGGCAGGGGGGAAGTAACTTTTTCAGACAGCTCAGGTATTTCCTCCAGAGCTTGTCTGTCACATCACTGCAAATATGTCTGCTCCAGATGGTTTTTGCTGGTTAAGAACGGGGTGTGACGAAGGTTTAGGGTGCTTCTTGCAAGGAGGGCAGCGGCTGGTGGGGCCTTGCAGGCAAAAGCCAGACACAGCGAGACTGGAGTTGCGATGTTGCCATTGTGAGCCACCAAAGTGACAGGGCAGGGGCTTACCAAAGCTCACAGGGAGACACTGGCAAGCGCAGGAAATGAATGCCCAGCAGTGTCTGGCCAATCCCATCATCCTACCCAGCTCAGGGTCTAGAGCAGCTTCACTGCAAAGTGACAAAAAGACAAAAAAAACCCACTTTTTCTCTCTAACTGCTGTCACCAGCCAGCCCAACAGAAGTGAAATAACCCTCTCACCCAGTCTCCCCCATAGTTTACGATAAAGAGCCTTTTGTTGCAATTTAATTTGCGAACTTTCTCTTCTCTGCCATTCTCATGTGCCACGGTTCTGGAGACTCATATAAGTATTTTTACAAGAAACGCTTTCAGACAAATAAGTCTGGGGAGGTTTGTAATTTCTATTACCTCATGGCGACTCCATTGATAGACAGCAGCACACCTTGGGAGAATTAGAGAGCATAAAGTAATGGAGGTTTTTGTCCTCTCAAGACAGAGCTGTGAGTGCTGCCTGGCTCATGGCCAACACCACCAATTACCAACCTGGAGCAGGAGACAGGTCCTAGTGCTGAAAAACTGCAGTTTTCCAACAGGCCTGGTAATGATGGAGCTGTGCTGTGAGCTACTATTTCCTCCTGGGCCTGTTAGGCATCCAGGATTGTGCAGGTTTTGGCCACCTCCATGTTTAGGGACAGCTGTTGTCCTTTGGGGGGAAAAGGATGGAGTTTGTGTTGCTTCCTTTTGCCTTTGCTGTCACTCACAACTCTTCCCTGGCTTATTTTTACAGAAGCCCTTTCTGCCAGGAGACAGCACATACAGTCGAGCATAAAGAAGCAATTTTGGAGGCACTGTCATTGGCAATTATGCTTGAAAGCCAGAGATTTAATTATTGTGTGAGAGTGATACCCTTGAAAGAGAAATTGCAGCGGTCCCATCACTTGAGACGTTTCAGCGCTAAAACAGACGACTCACGAAATGTCAAGGAGCGAAAAACGCAGCACTCCTGTGCTTCCCACCTCCAAACCCTGGTGTGAGGCTTTCTGATGGCACCAAAGTTAACTGGGAGCTGGGTTAATTGAGGACACAGGTGCCCCACTTGAATCCAGCTGTCTGCATAACGTGGGGTTTTGTCATACTTGTTTTCCTTGCCCGCTAACCATCGCTAGCAAGCGGCTGAAGCGATGCGGCGCTTTCCCAATTCCCATTTCATGCCTGCGTTTTAAATTAACGCTTATTCGCTCAGGGTGACAGTTTTTGTGTGTTTGTTGGGAATCTAACAATTATATCAGCGCTCACCAGCAAACAGGTCACATTCTGCATCTCTCTCAAGCTCACAGGGTGCCTGTGGATGTAGGAGAGCACTGAATTACCCTGTCCCGATCTCTACCAAGGACTGACAGCATGAAGAAAGCACATTTTGGTAAAAGTATCAATAATTACCCAGCACGTTCATAACACCACGGCACACGGCTTTAAATCCTATAGATGTGACTGTCTTAGAGCATCAGGTCAAAACAGGAGCAACTTTGCAGAAGATGGTGGAGCTGTGTTGGTCTAAAATCAATGAGGACCAGGGTCAGACAGTGAGCTGGGGACAAAGGGGGTGGTGCTGGACATCTGACTGCTCAAGCTGGGTTGGTTTAGCCATGGTTTCTTTTCCCATGTCCCTGAGTTGTCAGTCTGAGATGGGCTGTTACATTACCCAGCAACACAATCACAGCCAGATACAGCTGATAAGCCTTTTTAGAACTGCAGCAGGGATGTGACATAAAACTAGGAAAAAAAATTCCTATCTCCAAGCCCAGATATTCCTGATTTATGCATCCTTAAGCACCAAGAGGCTTTTAACCCCAGGGAAAGCGCTTCTCCCGCTGCAGGGCGAGCACGAAACCAGCAGCGAGGAGCTTGACATCCCGAGCTTGTCCAACTCACACCTCTTATCTCGCTGCTCGTGTATCGCGCCGAATCCTCCCCCGGTCCTTTCCCGCTGGGCTCCCCGCTCCCTGCGCTTGCTCTGCGGCCGCTGCTCCGTGCCAGGGCACTTATCCCTGCTGCGGCCGGTCAGCAGGGAATTTCCTCCCGCCGGAGCAGCGCTCGAGTGGCGCCCAGCCAGGGAAGGCAGGTCCGGGCCGCTGCTGCCAGCAGCCTTGCCAAAGCAGAGAGGGCTTTCCTGGGCGCAGGGGCTGCGAGCTGCTCCGGCTTTGCAGGGAGAGGATGCTCCTCGAGAGGTGAAAAAGCTGCGTTAAAAACCTTGCCAACCTGGCTCAGGGTAAAGAGAAACAGAAATTTTTTTTCTCTTTTTTTTTTTTTTTTCCTCTCTTTCTCATGAATTAATTTGTTGGAGGAATGAGGCTCAGAGAAGAAATAGCAAAATACATGTTGAGTCAAACTGAGATACTTCTTTTAACCTACACAGGAAAACATCTTAGATTGGTTGATGGTTATTTATCGTCTTGTGTAAGCTTCCAGTTATTGAGGTAGTAGTGCTTCTAGGTTGATTTAAAAAAAAAAAAAATTAAAAATTGCCGCTTTAAAAATAAGTTTTGTTTCAACTCCCCCCTCTCTTTCACACACACACAACTATGGGCAGTGTGGAGGCAGAATTGTTCATCGCCTGACTGAATCACTAAATAATTTCTGCCCTGTGTGGGACTCATATCTCATAGTGGCTTTACTTTCATCAAAACTATTAGAAGCAAAAGAGAAAATGTGTAACCCGGGGGTTGCTGGCAGCCTTTCCGGCTGTGTTCCAGGATATCCCCTTTCCCCCATACCCTGGGTTTCATTGCCAAACTCAGCTCGGGGAGGGCAGCAAATGACCCCCCCTTCGTCCCACAGACACCGTGTAGAGGCAGGTGATATTGTAGCCTGTTCTAGTCCCATCGAAGCTCTCTGGACCCCCAGGGGCTGTGTGGTGACACCTCCCTGGCGCCAGGACCCATTCTGGGCTCAGCCCAGGGGGACTGCGGGGCTGGCGGGGAGGGTGTAGCCTGTGAGGCAGAGGAAGCGAGGAGCCAGTGTACAACCTGAACTTGGCCACCCTCGACCCAAACCCCAAAGAGGAAAGCCTGCACGCATGACTTCTTCCTGTTAGGAAATATTAATCATGGCCATGTCCAAACATGGTAAGTGAAACCTCAGGGAAACCGCTCCTTCGGCGATCGAGGGCTGCACGCTGGGATATTCAGGAAGGCCCTTGTGCCTCAAAGACAGGACCCACCCGTCATCAGGGCACCACCTTGAATTATGGATTACCTCCCTGACATTTCCATATTTGAAGAAAAAGCTGAGCTCATCCCTCCCGTGCCTCTGTACCCAGCTGTTGTTTCATGGGCTCAGGAGAGAGACACAGGGTGAGTGAGCCAGGTAGAGGGGTGAAGCACCTGGAGAGAAGAATCAACCACGTACAGCAGGAAAATCAGCTTGAGGATGTTCTCAGCTCACCCTCGCCCTTGCAGTGTTGTTGTTGGGGTGACCAGTAGGGATGTCCTGCCCACAGGAATCACTGACACACACAGGGGCAAGGCCAGAAAATCCTGATAGCACCACTTCCCATGAGACACCTGTGTCACAAAAAAATAATGAAAAAGACCATGAAAAGCATCCCAAGAGGTTTACAAGTAAAATAATGTTCCTGGAAAGAAGCGTCAGCACTCTGGCTTGCAGCACTGTGTGGGCAGCCTCTGGGAGCCAAGGAGCCCACAATGGAGCACGGGAATAATCCCACACACCCCAACCCAGTCTCATCCACCTTCTTAGGCAAGGCAAATCCAACATGACTCCCAGGTCTGCATCCCAACCACCAGGGACCAAAGTACTTTCTGGGGCCAATTCTTGCTTGTGGGCAAAGCCCTGCTTTTGGACCTCAACCCATAGTGGAGGCCAAGCTTCTCCTGTGGAACTCAAGCACACTATAGGGCTCAAATTCCTTGTGGGGGCCACATCCTGCTTGTGGGACCCCTAATCCCTGTGGGACCAACTATCCTGTAAGGCTCAAATTTGTTCCAGGCTCCAAGCCTTGCTCATGGGTCCCAAATTACCTGTGGTGTCCAAATCTGTTCTGGGATCCAAGACTTGCCTGTGGGTCCCAAACCACTGTGGGGTTCAAAGCCCTTGTGATGCCCAAAATCTGTTTTGGGGTCTGAGTTTTGCCTGTGAGTCCCCAGCCCCTTGTGGGCTTCGAGCCCCTTGAAACAGCCATATCCATGCTGGGGTTCAAGTTGTGCCTGTGGGTCCCAAATCCCAGGCAGAGACCCAAGCCATTTGTGGGGTCCAAAGCCCTTTCAGAGCCCAGCCCTACCCATGGGTCCCAAGCTCCCCGTGGGACTCAAATCTGTTTAGAGTCCAACCCTCAGTATGGGTTGCCAAACCTTTGCATGGCTCAAATCCCCTGTGGGACCCAAATGTGTGTCAGGGTCCAGGTTTTGCCTGTGGGTACCCAACCCTTCGTGGGCTCCAAACCCCTTGAAGCACCCAACCCCCTTTTGGGGTTCACACCTACTCCGGGTTCCCAAGCCCCCTGTGGTATTTAAATACGTGCTAGAGTCCAAGTTGTGCCCATGGGTCCCTAATCCCAAACTTTTGCAGGGACCCTAACCCTTTGAAAGGTCCAAAACCCTTTCAGTTCCAAGCCTACTTGGGGGTCCCCAGCCCCCGGTGGTTCCTGAATCTATTTTGGGGTTCAACGTTTGCCATGTAGGCGTTCAACCCTTAATAAGACCCAAAGCTCCTGTTGTGCCCAAACCTATTTTGGGGTCCAAGTTTTCCCTGAGGATTCACAACCCCTTGTGGGCTCTGAAGCCCTTGAAGCAGCTTCAGGGTCCACAGACTCCTGTGTGCCCAAATGTGGTTTGGGGTCCATGCTGTGCCTGTGGTTCCTCAGCTCCTTGTGAGACACAGCTTCCCTGTGGGACTCAAATCCATTTTGGGGTTCCCAGCACCCCGTGGCCACTTTGGGGTCCAAGCAGTACCAATCCCTCATAGTATAGACACCCCTCTCCAGGATCTAAATCCATTTGGGGTCCCCAACCCCAAGCAGTACTCAGACCCAGTTTGGGGTCCACGCTGTGCCTGTGGCTCCCCAAGCCCTTGTGGGACACAGCTTCCCCGTGGGACCCAAATCTATTTTGGGGTCCTCAGCTCCCGGTGGTACTCAAATCTACCTTGGGGTCCAACCTGTCCCTGTGGCTCCTCAGCCTCTGGCGGGACACAGCTCCCCGCGGGACGCGCAGCGGTGCGGGGCGGTGCGGGGCGGTGCGGGGCGGTGCGGGGCGATGCAGGGCGGTGCGGGGCGATGCGGGGCGGTGCGGGGCGGTGCGGGGCGATGCGGGGCGGTGCGGGGCGATGCGGGGCGGTGCCTCCCGCCGCTCCTGACTCAGCGCCCCGCCCGGCGGGGGCAGGAAGCCGGGCGGGCCGGCCGGCCCCGCTCCTGTCACCGCCTGCGTCAGAGCCCGGAGTTTTCCACTGACGGAAAAGGGCAGCGCGGGGCGGCGCAGCCCGGCCCGGCCCCGGCAGCGGAGCGGGAGGCGCCGCGCCAGGCACCGCCGCTGCAGCCGGAGCCGCCGCGCCGACACCGCCGCCGCCGCAGGTAGGGACCGCCGCGGACAGCCGGGATGGGGATGGGGATGCGGGGGAGACGGCCCCGGAGGCGAGCGGGAGGCTCGCGTTTCACCACCGGGGGTTGCGACTGCGGAGTCCGGTCGGTGCCTGCCCGGCGCGGGGTTCGGCTGTCGAGAGCCGGCTCGGAGCCGTCCCGCCGGCCGGGGGTCGCTGCCGGTGCCCGCCGCCCGTTCCCGGCGGTCGCGCCGCCCCGGCGCCGTCTGGCCGCGCTGCTCCCGCCCGCGGGCGAGCGGAGCCCGGCGGGGCTGCGGCTGGGGCTGAGCCGCCGGGAAGCTCCGGGACCCTCCGGGGCAGCGGGACGGCGTTCCTTGGGGGAACGGGTGGGGGTTTGTTGCGCCCCCGACACACCCCCCCGCACTTTCCCGTCGGCTGTGCTGTACAGAGACCCGAACACCTTTATAATATTTATTAGGAGTAGCGCAGAGTTCCCCTCTCACCCCCGCCCCGGTAAGTCCAGGCTCCGCTCCATCCCCACCGCCGCGGTTCCAATTTTTTGATGTTGAGAGAAAGGTTGGGGGGGCGGGGGGAGCCTTGCCGGCTCGCTCTTCCCCAAATCCGCCCGGCTGGGGATGCTTTCCCGTCGCTACAGCAACACCTACCGACGGGCGCACGGAGGGACCGACGGGCGGACAGACGGAGCGGGGCACCCCCCACATCCCCCGCCTCCCGAAATAAAACATCGCGGCTTTTACAGCCCACCTGAAAAAAAGGAGGAAAAATAAAGAAGGATACCCCCGCCCCCAACTTCTAAGTTCTCTCAGGTTTCTATAATTTTTTTTGCCTGCGCCCCCCACTCCCTCCTCTACCCCCGGCATCCTCAAAAGTGTCTGTCACCTCCGAGTTACATAATGTCGCTGTAGGAAGAGGCTGACACACAGGGACAGCCCTTTCCTAAAGCAGCTCAGCCTTACTAACGCCTGGAATGCCAACGCCTGGGTGGGATGGATGGAGAGAAAAGCCTCACGGCCGTTTACAAAACTCGAAGTCACAGAATGAGGAAATCCTAAAGGTTGGAAAAACCCTCTAAGATCCCCGAGTCCAACCCTTAACCCAGCACTGCGAGGTTAAGTCTTGTCATTTGTTACCATGAATTGATGTCCAATTATTATTGTAGTTTATTACTTTATTTTTTCATGAAAATTATTTTAATTTTCTCTGCTGAGCAGTTTGCTGATATAGCCCGTCAAGGTGTGTGTGTGGGGTGGGGGGCGGGGTTATTTTCAGGATGGTTGGGTTTGCTCTCCTCCCGGAGAGACTCCGCAGCTCCCGGCAAAGCCTTTAATAATTCAGCACAGGAAATGCGTGCGTATATATAGCAGGGAAGGTAACGCACAGCGTGTACCTACAGGAGGACAAATATGGAAACCTGGTGTGAATTATTCATGCGGTGTGATCAAATAGAGGATTTTCCTAGACAAAGCACACTTCGCTGTTTTCCTGTTTGTTAGAGCACAATCTGCGCTGAGTACATCCGAACCTCCTTTCATTTTGGGCCGTGTCAGATAACCTTTAATGCATTTGCTAAAATTTCTTACTTACCTTTCAAGCTGTCAGCAAGAAGTAAGGGCTTGGTACAAAAACCTGACAAGCCTTTTTTGTTGTTTTTTTTTTTCTTTGTGGCCTTCCAGATATTAGGAGATGGGTAAACACTTCTGCTGCTCTTTCCGGGGAAGGTGTTCTGCCTGTTCAGTCTCTGACAGGAGAATAAACTCGTGGTGCTACAGGCTGATTCATGCTCCCACTCCACAGCACGACGTACTTTGGGTTTTGCTGTTGCATAGTAGGCAGAGGCTATTTTTAACCGGAGCAAGGTTATGAAACCTTAGACCCAGCTGGGTGAAAATAATCTGGTCTGAACTGGAAAGCACAGCTTTATGTGGCTGGGAACACGCGTGGGACTGTCCCCTGGAGGGTCCTGGTGGGATGATCCCGCTCCCCTTGGCTCCAGTCAGCCCTGAAATTGGGAAGTGTTGTCATCAGGAGGCTGTCACGGAGGCACAGGGGAAACCACTTAAGTAAATATGCAAAGAATTAAAATAGTTAAATGATCGAGCAATGAATCAGTGCTGATAGTGTGGTTATAATTAAATAACCCAGAGGTGTTACTGGGATCATCACTGCTGTTAGACATCAGATTTCTGGGATAGCTGAGCGGGAAGCTCAGCTCCGCAGCACTTTTTGGTGATTCTCACAGCGAGGTCTCTTTACCCACAATAAACGGCAGCGTGCAAACAAACACCAACCCGAGCAACTCCCCCAGCTCTGCTCCACGAGCTGCCTTCGGAGCCGTACCTGGCTAAAATATGCAGTGGTGTTTTTTAAACTAATATTTACTCCTGCTAGACCTGCACAGCCACTGCAGCTCTGGGGGAGGGAGCGGGAGCCGCTCTGACTCACAGTCCTTAACTTGCTCCCAGCACCCGAGCCCTCGTCCCGGTGTGCTGGGAAGAGTCCACCTTGGTGTCCTGGGATGAGGCCACTTTGTCTTGCTGCAGGCAGGCAGCTGAGCTTTAAAGTCAGCAAACCAGCTCAAAAAGTCACTGGAAAACAAAAACTTCTAGTGCATTGTGCTGAGTATTGGGGGCTCAGAGGTATTGTTGTTTTCTTGATGTTCCCCAAGTCAGTTGGCAAAAGAAACTTTGCTTTCAATAACTCATGCACAGATTTGGGAGCCTTCCATTCTTTAGGATGCTCCACCGACAGAACCCCAAAATTTGAAATATTCTTGCTCCTGGGTGTTCTCCTGCGATACCATGGGAATTGTGGCACAAGCAAAAGGCAGCTGCTGGACTCGCCGTGAGGAGTTTCCTTTGCTTTGCTTGCACTGCTGCGATCGCCTGACACTTCAAAGCACATCTACAGCCCCAAAATACAACACTGAAACATCTTCTCCTCGTAATTCTGCCCAGAGCCACGATGCCTCTTTGTGCAGTCTCCTGGAGACTGGACACTGGTAGGGATTTTTAGTTGCCTTCCTCTGCACTTGGCTAAACAAATGCCAAACCTTCTTAAATCTAAATTACTCGAAATATTTACTGTTGAGACATCGTCCAAGAGGAGGATAGTTAAAACATTAATTCCTTGCATTCCAGTGTGTTAGGGCTTTGCCCTGTGACTTGCTGGGTGCCAGAAATGGGACTTTGCAGATCTGATTCCCTTCCCCCCAACTAGACGGCGCCCCCTCGCCCCCAAATCAGCAGCCCAAAAGCTTTAATGCTTTAAAAAAAAAAAAAAAGGAGGGAGAGAGAAAGAAAGGAATGCACATCTGGGCTAAATATTTGTTAGAAAGTATTCCCAGGATAGTGGGAGTTCTGGTGCCAGAGAGGAATTCCTGCGGGTTTGATCCATTGCATTATGTACTTGTTCCAAAAGCTGTTTTCAGTAAAATAGATGAGTAAGAAGTTTTAGCCAAGAACACAATGTCTTTTTTGGCAACTGAAAGGAAGATAGGATTATTTTATTTCAGGTTATGTAAAAAAGAGAAGGAGAAGATGGTAAAATCCTGCACTCGGTGGTACCTGCAGAGATTTGCAGTGGCAAGCTCAGATGTAGATATTTATTTTTTCCATGCTGCTGTGGACATTTTTGTGACTTGCTTGTAAGACACCGCTGTGGGTTTAAGGTCCCTTGCAAAATTACTGCAATTAAAATATCCTCATTGTGTCTGGGCTTTTTTGGCTGAGTGGCCAGTGGCCTCAGTGACATGGCTTTAAAGGCAGCATCCAAATTGCTGGTGTGAATTCTGTCCCCACGTGCCAGGGAGAGGAGGGGAGCAGAGGATCATCCTGGCTTTGACAGTAACATGTCCATCTGGAGGATTTTTTGGGGTAGGGTAGATGCCTACATCGATGGGTGCAGCTCCACTACATCGCTCCTGAGAAGGATTTGAAAACTTGGAAAACATCACAGCCATAAATCAGCAATGAGGGGGAAGGTGTAACAGTGGAAAATTAATATATTTTGGCTGGTGGGCAGCGGGTTCACCAGCTTTTTCCCATTAGCTGGGATTCCTGTTTGCACAACACCTACTTGGCATCAACAAAACAATAGGTGTCTTGAAGAAGACAGCATGCCAAAAGTGGGGTTTTTCCCTATTCATTTGGCTCATTCTCATAGATGGGGAGCTGCACACACCTCCCTTCATCCTCCTGGCTGATGACAGTATTTAAAAAATAAATAAATAGAATTGCACCATCTTATGCACAGCTTGCCTTGGCTCCAGCTTAGTGTTTGTGTAGCTCTGTTCGCTGGCTGGAGGAGAGTGCTCTGGTTTTCCCTGTGGGGTGGTTTGGGGGGATGTGGTGCAGCCCCTGATGGGCTCTTGGGTTGGCAGGTGACCTGAGCATCAGGGCTGCTGCATCTTTGATCCAGGCCTGGGAGTTAACCCTGTCTCAGCAGCATGACCTTGGCTGCTCCAGCACCCTCCGGTGTCTCCCACGAGACTTGGATGTGGTCAGCATCGCATCTCTGAGGGCATTTGCTGTTGGACATGTGTCCTACAGGCATTTTGGGGAGCTGGTGCCTCCCTCCCTTGGCTATAGTAGCATCCCTCACTGTCATCCCTCACTGTCCTTTGGAGCATTCTCTCTGCAGCAGGAACTGATGCTCTTTCAAGCTACACAAGTGGGATTTTTTTTGCCAAGTTTTTGCCTGTTCCAGGTGGGCAGTGGGGTCTGCAAACCTCTGGCTGCAACCCAGGCTTTGATTCAGACCCCTGCCGTGGATTTGGAGAGTTTCTTTGCTCCTGATTGTTTCTTAAAGCAAAAGTGAGACAGAGCAAGAGGCACATGCACAAAAATAATACAAATCAAAGGTTTGTTATTTGCTGTTTTGTGGCTGCCTGTGAGCTCAGCTTTGCTGTGGAGCAGGCAGGAAAGGGGTTAATCCAGGTGTCGGGTAGGACATGTGCTGCTGGGGCTGGACAGTGGCCAAATCCACCTTCTCTGCATCTATTTTGGATTAAGGCCAAAAAAACAACAACCCCTCTGTGGCAAAACCACCTGCAGCTCCAGGTCTGCTGAGGAGGAGGAGGAGGGATGGAGGGATCACTTCTCCCCAGCTTCAGGGGACCATGGGGGACATACTGACTCTGTAAGTAAGCCTTGCAGAGAATGATTAACTTCTTCAGGCCAGGGAAGTGCTTCATCCAGGGACTTTTTTGACCTTTTGGGTGACTATTGTCTCCTGGGAAGCTGGTGGTAAACATAATTAAGGGAGGGTTGGTGCAGGGCTTGGAAGGAACTGTGTGTGCTCCTGTCCTGCAACGTGATACTGCTCAGTGCTGTCGGGACACTGAAAATCCCATCGTGGGGAGGCTCTGAAACTGGTGTGGTGTCTGTGCTGCCTCCTCAGGGCTGTCAGAATGGCAGGTTTAGTGGTTTTTTGTTGTTTTTTTTTTTTCTTTTTCAGAGGCTTTAATTAACTTCAGACATGCAAAGCGGAGTGAGAAAGTGTTTGGTTTGCAAAGAATGAATTTGGCCGGTGGAGAAGTTTCATGTGGTGGGAGGGGATGTGGACTGGGTGTCTGGCACCCCTGTATCTGCACTGTCACCGTCCCAGGGCTGTCTACTGTCCCACCACTATCCAAATTGTAGAGATGCTTTAGCTTTTGTGTATTATGGGGTGGCTGGAGCTCTCCCCTCCTTGCTGGGAGGAATTCCTGGGCTGGGGCTGAATCTCTCCCATCATGGTTGTGCCTTACAGCCTGGTGGGATGGGGCCAGAGCAAGTCACCCCTCTGGCTGCAGCCTGGCTCTCGGCTCTGGGGATGGCTCACTGGCTCCAAAATAAGCTGGCAGTGTCTTCTGCAGGAGCAGGGGCAGCTGGGGTGGTGCTGTCAGGGTCTAAAAGGGGGAATGATCTGTCATCAGTGCAGGAGCATCCCAGGTTGGGTGGGTGCTGCTACCCATTAGAACCATAGAATATCTTAAGTTGAAGGGAGCCACAAAGATCATCAAGTCCCAACTCCTGGCCCTGCACAGGACCACCCCAAGAATCCCACCCTGTGCCTGAGACTGTTGTCCAAACCTACTGTGGGCAAATTCTGTAGCTTTTGTGGGGGTTTTTTTGTCCTCTGAATTTGCACAAACTTTATAAAAGCGAAGTTTAAAAGATGCAACGCAGTTATTTTTGGCTTTTCTTTTATTTTTTTCCCTTTAAGATGAGCAGGGGCAAAGCATGCAGGAAATTTAGGAATCTAGGCAAGTACAGAGCGCCTTTGTTTTTAATTAGCTGCGTTGTTTTTAATTGCTACTATGCTTGATACATAACCCAGCCTAAACAAGAATAGCTTATTGAATGGGGGACTGACTATGAAAGGCACCGTGAGGAGAAGGGCTGTTCTTCACAGTTGATATATTTGTATTTCAGTGCTTCATTTAATAAGTCTGTTTCCCCGGGGGGCTGTAGCAAGTAAATCATGCCAACAGATTGTTTTCTGCAAACTGGCTTATTTTTGTAATTAGCAAGACGTTAAAGCTGTAACTGCATAGAAAGCGATCTGGGTGAGGAGTGAGCATAAAAGAATTAGTAAGCAAAATGTAATACTTACTGTTTGATAACATTTGTGTTGATTGAATTGGTTTCTGGACAGTTTGTTGTCTGGGATGGTCATTTTCTTTCTGCAGTGTTGTCAAATGGGAGAGAAATTCACAGGTGTGCACAGTGAGTGTAGTAAGGGGAGGTGTTTTAGGGGAGTACTTTTTGGGGATCACATCTGCACGGCCAGGTGGATCTGATGGGGAAGCCTTGCTGGGGGTTACAGCTGTCCTGCTTATCACTGGAAACTGCCAGTATTTCCCTGGCTTCATTTTGCTTTTCTCCTTTGTTTTCCAGTTATATGACAAAAACGGCGTCACCATGAGCGGAGTATTGAAAAGGAAGTACGAAGAGCTGGGGGATGACAGTACCTACTGCTCCTCCTCCTCCTGCTCCCCCCTCTCCTCCTCAGCATCCTCAGGCTGGGACACTGATGAGGAGAATTCCCGTGGGGAGCCCAAGCCCAGCTCTGCCTTAACGTCCAGCTTCACCCGTGAGTACCTCTGGCTTTCCCAGGATCAGCCATGCCTCTGCTTGGTTTATTTATAGGGTGTTGGTGGGTCGTGACCACACAGAGACCGTCTTGGAGCACACCCTTATGGGTAGAAGTGGCTGTGATGCCAGCTACCTGTCATGACACCAATTTATAATCATCCAGCCTCCCCACAGTGGTCTTCCTCAGCCCTTCCTTCCAGTATTTATTATTCCTTTAGAATGTTTTTGCTGAAGTCTGGGTTTCCAGGCATGGAAACCCAAGGACCTGGGTGTGCAGAGGCATGTGGGTGCCTCCAAGCCCCTGCTGCAGGACCATCCCACCAACCCTCAATTCCCTGTCAAGCTTTTCACAGGAAAAAAACTAATCAGACAGCGAAGGCCCGTAATGCTGGTTTTTAAAAATGATTAACCAGTAGCGTAATTACCATTTCAGAACTTGTTTCCTACGTGAATTTGGTACTTTGCCAAAGAACATGACACGTTTGACTTTGCCTCCGCTGCTAGTACAGATAAAAGCTATTTTGTTTTCCCAGCAATATAAGTTTTGAGAGCTTTTAGGAAAACACACAGAAGGCAGTGTTGTAAAGCCCTTTATCTGCCATGTGAAGAGAAAAATAAAAAGTACAATAGAGGAACATCTTCATGGAGGAGAAATAGTCCAACCTAGTAAATTATACTGAACACCCACTGTATATAGCAGTTAAGGTCCACTTAGCAGACATACACAAACACGCAGCGGTCTGAAAAGGCTTTAGAAGTCTTGTAATAATAAAGAGTCTCATTCTTGCTTGTCTTCCCAGGTTTTGTGACAAAACAATGAACTTCTTGTATTCTCTGGCTCAATTGGAAAAGGGTCAGGAATGGGAAAACAATTTCGGAGGAGGGGTGCAGGGAGAGAGAAGCAAATGCCAAAGTGCAGCAGCTCGGCCAATAGACGATCGTGGTGGTTAACTTGCCTACTGATAAAGAGCTCGTGTTTTAGGAGATTGAGTCAAGGTTATTGTGAAAATGCAACTCACAGTGCAAAGATATGATCAGAGTGACTGCAGGGCCCAGTGTGAACCCCCAGCTATTGAGCAGAAGCTGCTGACACAGCTGGGTGAACACTTTTTTTCCTTTTTTTTTTTCACATGAAACCGAAACACTGTATTTTGGCAAGTGAGACCTGTGAAATGTGGGTGCAGTTAACTGTCCAGTCTTGCACTTTCACAGCCCTTGGGGCCCACCGAACCAGCTGAGCCCCTTGGGTTCTTGTAGTCCTTTCCTTGGATCCCACTGTAGGGCTGCCTGTGGCTCTGCCACCAGAGGAGCCAGGCTTGATCCCAGCTCTGCAGCAGTCACCCATCCTTTCTGGGTTATTTTTTTCCATGGACGCAGCTGAAGCACCCATGCACCAGCAGAGCATGGGACCTCACATACCTCCCCACCACAAATTTGGGTGTAGCTGGCTCTTGTTCCTGCCACACTCACGCAGCTCTGCAACCCAGGGCTGCTGAGCCTCGCTTTCCTTTCTTGGCCAGCCACACTCGTGGAAACTCACTGACTCTGAACCTGCCCTGACTAATTAATCCCCCTCCATCTGCTGCATTTGCACGTGCAGATGTGCTAGGCCAGGTATCTCTGGAGAGGCTCTGCTGTAAATGGTGTGTAGCATGTTTCAGCAGTTTTAAGATAAACCAGAGTCATGTATTGCCATGTTTACCCGGGGATCACCTGCACAAAGATTAACATCTTTGCAGCTGCTCTCAAATGAGTCTCTGGAGATTAAACCATAGATTCAGAGTTCCTCCCAGTGGATGGTGAAAGGAAGTACCAGAAAAAGCAGACATTGGGGCTGTTTTCTGCCCTGCCACAAAAGCTGGAGCCATGCAGCCCTGGAAATGCCAATGCCCCGGCATCCTGGGAGCAGACCAGGGGCTCCTGAGCGTGGGGCAGAGTGGATTTAGAGAGACAGATGTGTAGGATGGCTGGTTGCTTGTTCATTATGCTGTGCCACACGTGAAGAATAAGCAAATGGATGTTCCCTGGGGGAAGTCAAGCGGGAAGGAGAAGCAGCAGCCGCCACGTACGGTGAATCTCATCGGTGACTCCGATGCAGCGGGGCTTGGCTTAGCTTCCTCTCCATCCTCATCCCACCTTTGAAGTGTTAGCTCCTAAAACACCACCAAGCAATGTTGTAGCCCTGTCCCATCGTGTCCCTGTTGAGAGACTTACTTGCAAGTCCCACCTGTTTGTAGTATTTCTATTCCATCTGCAGCATGGCAGCACTGACTTCGTGCTTTCTTTTTCTTTTTTTTTTTTTTTTTTTATTCTCCCCTTTTTAGCCACATCTATCCTGAAGAAATCCAAGCGACTAAAGAAGAACAACGTGGAGTTTGACCGGGTCACTGTGTTTTACTTCCCACGCTGCCAGGGCTTCACGAGTGTGCCTAGCCGTGGGGGCTGTACCCTGGGGATGGTGAGCAAACACAGCTCCTCCCGGCAGTTCACGCTGGCAGAGTTTTCAAAGGAGCAGGAAAACGTCCGTCGGGGCAAACTCGAAGAGAAATTAAAAGAGGAGAAGTTGGAAGCGTTGAAATGGAAAGTGAGTAGGAGCGTGGGGCTGGGTTGATGAGGAGCTGGTGGATGTTGTTAGTTAATTGGCCAATTTTTAGTAAGAGCCTCTGAGACTCGGGGGCATCAATCCTTGGCTCTCAGTTTGGGTCTCCAAGAAACACAGGCTCTGGTGGGGAATCTTCATTTAGCTCTCCACCTTTGAAAGGTGATGGAAAGGATGCTGAACATGTTTTTTACTCTTTTGGTAGTAGCTCTCCATTCTGGGATCCACTTGAGAATCCTCTTGGCATCTCCTGAAGTCTTTTCATTTCTCATTTAGATACTTGATATCCCAGGACACAGCTTCAGTCAGGTGTCACATCTCTGTGGGCTCTGACTTAGATACTGATCCTGAGGCTGGCCACCATGGGGTGGAGGTCATTCCTTTCTTGTTTTCCCTGAGCTGGGGGTTCCAATGGCTCTGAGTCCCAAACAAGCCCCTAATGCTTTCTCCATTTTTCGCCCTCAGCTAACCATGAACGGCACGAAGGAGTCCGAAGAGGCCAACCAGCTCACCATCGAGGACATCTCCGACGACGACATCGACGTCAGCAACGTGGACCTGGAGGACGGCTTCTTCCTGCAGCCCTACCCCGCCAAGAAGAGGCGCGCGCTGCTGAAGGCCGTGGGGGTGAAGAAGATCGACAAGGAGGAGAAGCGGGAGCTGCACAACATCCGCCTGTCGCGGGAGGACTGCGGCTGTGACTGCCGCGAGGTCTGCGACCCTGAGACCTGCAGCTGCAGCTTGGCAGGCATTAAATGCCAGGTACTGCCCTCGCCCCTGGGCACGGGGGGATGCCGCGGCTCCAGCTGTGCGTTAGAGCAGGGGGGTGTGAGCAAGTTGGACAAAGTTGGGGCAGCCTGTAAATCCATCTGCTCCTACCTGCGCTTGGAGGTGAGGAGAGATCTTGGAGCATCCCTCAGGCTGCAAGGCAGACTCTGCTCGAAACTGTCCTCTTCCCAAATCACACGTGCAGCCATTCCCACGCTGCCAGAGCCTGCAGTGAGAATGTCCCTGCTCTGCATCCCCACGAGACTCACACCTGCTTGATCTCCTGTTGGAGATGGGCCATGTGGGAATGTCTTCAAGGAAGAGCTTCTTGCTCCTCACACGAGGCTGCGCTTTCTCCCCCTCCTCCAGGTTTTATTTTTAATTCTTTTTTCTTTTGGTGTGTGTCACAAATCCCAGCACGCTCAGGCAAACGTGGGAGTGTCAGCTGAGCGTCAGCCCACAGCGAGCTGTGCAGGCCACCTGCACTGTGGGATAATCCCTCTGTATTCAATTAGTGAGTTATATTTTTCAGGGTATTTTTTGCGAGTGCCTGCCCAGCTGTATTTGGGGAGCCTCAATGCCTATTCTGGGCGCTGCTCGCTCCCTCGGTGCCGTGTTTGGAGGCTGGGGGTGGCGGAGGTGGGTGCACACGGGTGCTCCATGTGTATGTCACAGCCCCCCTCTAGTGGCTGCTGCAGACCAGATAGTGAGATCATTAAACAGCAATAAAGAAAAAACTCACTTTTGCCCCTTTATGTCTCCTTTTGGACCATTATATTTTGCCTTTTTTTTGGAATCTTTTAATTTCCTTCACTTGTACTGAAATCCAACTTTTTATGACACCTCTTCAAAAGAGCAGAGTGTCTCTTTTTGTTTTTTTTTTTTTTTCCTGCTTTTAAACCCCTCAGCTGCCACTTGGTTTCTCAGGGCAGACGAGTCACGGGCAGTTTTGGTTTTGTGCCACCGGGTTCCATCCTAATCCTCCCCCTCTGCTTCTCCCTGTGCCAGATGGATCACACCTCCTTCCCCTGCGGCTGCACCAAGGACGGCTGTGGCAACACCGAGGGCAGGATCGAGTTCAACCAGGCCCGCGTGCAGACACATTTTATCCACACCATCATGAAGCTGGAGCTGGAGAAGCAGCAGCAGAGCAGCGAGAAGGTAGCGGAAGCTGAGCCCCCGTTCCGGGAGCGGCTCCCGCTGCTGGGATGCGTGGCAGGGAAGGGCTCCTTGGAGGAGCATGCAGTGCCGCTGGCACCTGCCTTCCAGTTCAGCCCCGACCTGGAGGCCCTGGGGGAGAACAGCTGCAGCAGTGACATGACAGACTCCTCCATCTCCTCCCACCCCAGCGAGGACCTGGAGGAGCCCTACGAGAGCCTTCCCTCCGACAAATCCCAGTCAGACGTGGATGACGACGGCTTGGCGCGCATCCTCCACTTCAACGACTCGGATGCCGAGGAGGAGAGCGGGCGTGGCCAGGATGACCTCAGCTGCTTCCACCCCACCGACTTCTTCATTGAGGACCACGGCAGCGAGGCCAAGCCAGTCCCTGGCCACTTGTCCCACCTCTCGGAGTGCCTGGATGAGAATGCCAACCAGGACAGTGGGGGTTTGCTGGAGGATGCAGCCCACGTGAGGTGCGAGGGGCTGTCCTGCTGCGCCTCATCCTCCACTGAGCCCTGCTCCAAGAGCTATGCCGATCTCAGCCTTTCCTCTGATTCCTTGGATTTCTTCCAGTCCTTCTCAGACTATAACTTGGGACCCCTTTACAACTCCTTAAAGGAGTACGAGAACCTGGATAACTTCTCAGCATTACAGTTTCAGTTGCCTAATTTCCCTGGCTTCCCGCAAGCCGGAGATCAGGGCTCCTGTTTCTTGGAGTCCCTCATTGGTTTGTCCGAATCCGTCCCTGAAACCCCAGCCCCTTTCACAGACAATCAACTTTTGGAGGATGCCATCAAGTCATCGCTGATGGAGACAGTGAAAGTGTGAAACACCTGCATGGCTCGGGCAAGGACTGGTGCCAACAGGAAAACAGAGAAACAGTTGGACAGGCAAACTTTCACTGAAAGGATGATGTGTGCTACTCAAATATAAGGAGGAAAAAACAGCAACAGCCCAAGACTTTCTAAGCAAATGAACTATTTTTGGTCTTTATAGAACATGGTCGTTTTGACATACTGCAGCTACAATCAGTTCTCTTGCTGTTTGTGCAAAAATTTCTAAACTTTCATGATGGGGTGGGGAGGGGAGGGAGGGAAACAGACTTTCACCTGAGAATTTCCTTGTGTTTTGTATGAAAAGACCTGTTGAGAAATACTCCTCGCTAACGTTGCCAGTCGTCCATACAGCCCCTTCTAGAAACGTTTCAGTGTTGCAGGAACTTTTTAAGGCAACTTTTTGAAGCTGTATTTATTGTGAAAATTTGTGGTTTGCGTAAGAGTTGACCCGACACACTCTTACGTTTAAATCTGACGAGGTTTACAGAAGAGATCCATACACTATATACATGATCATTCTTCATCTATTTATTGCAAGTTCCAGAATTTAACTAGCCACTGAAGCTTGAACTAGCATGAAACCTTATTTAAATTGGTAATACCTCAGATGTATTATGTGTACAATCATATTTTTTTGCATAATATATCTGTATTTATTTATTTTCTACCTGTAGTACGTGAATAGCACTGTGGTTTGTCGATGACCTGGAAGGGCAATAAGGTCTTCAAGAGGAAGATGACCCTGGTTTTTCTGAGTCTGAATAATGTTGGCTGTTTGGTCTTCACATTTCTAAAAACACTGAACAGAAGTGGGTGGGAGGGGAGGGATGAGGGAAGAGTTCATGCAACATCCCTTGGTTTCTCCCGGCCTTGTAGCAGACATGAGAATGGTGTCTGGTCTGCCTAATACCACTGTGGAGAGCAAAACAAGCAAAACCTTCAACTATTTAAGAAATGACATGAACTAGCTCGAAACAAAACCCAACCCCTTTTCTTGTAAATTATTTTATAATTTATTTAATTTCGTAAGGATTTGGCCATGAGATCTTTCCCCATCAGTTATGGTGCCTGAATATGCAGAGGAACTGTCAGCAGCAGTGGGGAGGTGTAACCATAAGGACCTGGGCAGCCCTTGCAAGGGGCTTTGGGAGAGCAAAGCCAAAACAACAACGCTGTGCTCAAGCTCCTCAGCAAGTGCTCCTTAGGACTCCCCAAAATCCAGTGGGTCACACTGATTGTGCTATTTTTTTACATAGGTGAATCGGGTAATTCAAGCAAAACAGTTGGATATGAATTTTATTGGGTTATTTATTCTGTGAGTACAGTTTTTGAGGGAAGAAACAGCAACACCTGAAGACCAAGCTGAAAAACTGAAGGCTTTTGGTTTTTAAAATGAGATAAATCATCGTGTTTTAGGAAGGATACTGGAGGCTGCCTTGGCCTTTTGCTATTTAAGTCAGTCTGAGAACATGACACTATTTGGCCATGAGATGTAACTGGACAAAAAATCTGAGCATCAGTGATACACTAAGTGCCTACACCAGTGGTATGGAAAAAGCTAAACGGATTCAAAACCTGCCGGCTTTAAAGTCCCCCTTGGAAAATTTGGTGATGGGAGTGATTCCCGGCATTACCAGCACAGGAGGAGGAGACAGTTCTGGTGTCCCAGCCCTGCTGCCCTCGGAGCAGCTGGAGGGAACTTCTGGGGGTGCAGAGACACACAGACAAAGGGGAACAACCCCAAAACACAGATCTGAGGATTTTTCTATTGGCTGAACTGTTTCTATCCCCGACCACAGGGATGGTGCTCTTGGATACCTGCTCATCGACAGGTGCCTCACTGCAAACCTGCCAGCAATTTAGGAAACTTCTGGCGTACGAAACATGGGTTGCTTGGGGTTTTTTTAATCCTTCTTGTTGCTATTTAATTGTACATCTTCTCTGGTATTGAGCCGGTCAACTTGGAAGTGGAGCTGACCCCCCACGGCCACGAGTGAGTCCTGAGCCCGCGCTCGCCGCCGCTTCCTCCCGCAAGGCATCGCCCCTGGGGCAGGAGGGCGACTGTAGGAATACTACTGGCAGATGGAGGATTTCCTGGATATATCTATTATTATTATTGTTATTATTATTATTATTTTTATTATTATTATTGTTATTTTTTTGTTGTTGTCATTGTTTCTTCAGACTGAAAAATCCCTCTTTCAATTATCTCCTAGGTGGTAGTTCCTTATCCTTCAGACTGCATCAAAAAATACTGACAGTTGAAAGTCTGGTACCATTCTGTATTTATTGGCACTAATATATTTTGTAACATTCCTAAGTTTCTCTGCATATGTATATTTATATATATAAAATATATGCCTATATTTTATATATATATATATACACACACTTTTTTTTAATGAATGATTGGGATTGACTCCTGCCTTTGTGGATTTTTTTTTTCAATAATTTATTCTTTTTATTTGTGTTGGTGCCAAAAAGAAAAAAAAAAGATTTTTTTTCTCTTTTTTTTTTTCCCCCAGGGCACTGAATTGTAAATATATAATTTTTTTTTCTTCTCGGTATCTGTGTAAAAAGTTGCCTGTTAAACAGTTTTAAAACTGGGTATTTATTGACACAATCTGTAATTATCTAATGTATTGGTTGAAACGCTTTGGTTTCAACATAGCTTTATTTTAGCTTTCTTTGTGTATATATTGTGATTATGTTGCTTAAAGGTACAAGTTAAAAAAAATGCTTTATTTTTACCTTATCCATTTGCATTTGTTTATAAAAAAAGCATATTTGTCTACAGCTGCTGTCTCTCATTTCATCAAAGCAATATGAAGAAATTTCCATTACACTTTCAATAAAAGAATTTTGTTTGAATACGGCAGTGTCTTCTCCCATGTCCTTTGCTGACACAATAACCTTTTCTCTTTTCCCTAAATAAAGTAAAAATCAGTGCATGGGATGTGGTGTTCCCAAACTTTTTGGGCTTGTGGATGGTGGCGGCTTGTCTCTAAGGGATGATGGAATAGACAACAGCCATGGTAGCATCCACATCACCAAGGAGAAATCTTGGGAAACCCTGGAAACCACTTTCTCTTATGGGTTACAAACCATTTCTCATTGCCCCATGAGACCCCTGGGACCTGGAAGGATGCAGCTGGACAGAAGCATCACCATGGTCCTGTGCCCACGGGGAAAAACAGAGAAAATACTCCTGGTCATGGCAACAGCACAGAGAGACGAGGGGAGGATGTGAAGCAGCCCATGGTACAAAGGAAAAAGGATTTTAATAAATCCCAGGAATCTAGATGGGGAAAAGTGCACCTTTCCCATGGGTTTGTGGCTGTCAGCACAGGCATAAATCATAACCACTACCATTGACCTGAAAACAAGGGAAATTGGCCAAAGAATGCCATTGTCTAGTTTTCCATTGGGAATCCATTTTTAAAGGTTGCCATCTGCCCCCAGAGCAGAGAAGCTCAATTAATTGAATGAACTATTTGTTACAAATTATTTACTGAGCTGTAAAAGCAGAAATACTGAAAAGTGGCTCATCCATGGAGGCTGTGCAACACGCGGTGAAGCCCAGGCTGTTTACCCACCCAGAAGGATGTTTGGTTATGGGTTGTTGTTTTTTTTTTTTCTTTTATGGGGTTTATGTCTATAGTTCCCTCTTAAATTAACTATTTTTTGATTGGGAGAGGAATAGTCCCCATCATACAGCTCCAGCTGCAGCACTGGTGGGATTTTGGCTCGCAGTGATGATGTTGTGGCACGCCCTGGCACGAGGCATCATCACCAGACCCATCACCCGCAAGGGACAGTGCTGGAACAGCCCCAAGGTGCTGCATCCCATCAACCAGCCTCTGGCATGGGCATCCCCATGGGGAATCACAGAATCATAGAATGCTTTGGGTTGGAAGGGATTATTTTGAGATCACCTACTTCAGCCCCTCTCCCAATGCCTTTCACTAGACCAGGTTGCTCTGAGCCTCATCCAGCATGGCAGTGAACACTTCCAAGGATGGGGCATTCACAGCTTCTCTAGGAAACCTGTGCCAGGTTACCCTCACAGTAATTAATTTCCTCCTAATATCTAATGGAAACCTGCCGTCTGTCAGTTTAAAGCCAGCCTCCCTGTTCTATCACTCCGTGACCTTGTCCAAAGTCCCTCTCCAGCTCCTTTAGGCACACTGCTTTGGAGGCAGCCCAGGATGCGGTTGGGGCTTTCTGGGTTGTCAGTGCACATTGCCAGATTGTATCCAGCCTTTCATCAATCAACACCCCCAAGTCCTACTCCCCAGGGCTGCTCTCGATCCATTCTCCACTAAACCTGTGCTTGGGATTGGGATTGCCCTGACCCAGGTGCAGGACCTTGGGTTTTTTTCCCATCCCATACGAGTGACAGACTAAAACTCACATGGGAACTTGCCAATAATGGACAATTCTGCAGTGCCCTTTCCCTGGGAAAGGCACGTTAACCTCCAGGTCTGAGTTAAAACCTCAGCTCTGGACAACTTCTGCTGAATTCCATGGAAAATGCACGGGGATGGGCAGAGGAAGTGCCAGTTAGAGTGGCAGAGGTCTCGAAGCCAGCAGGGATGCACCACCGAGAATGCTTTCATTGCCCCTGCAGAAGACCTGAGACACCCTTGCCCACTGCAGTGTCCCGCTGCTCAGACACGCTTTACAAACGTGCCCTTTTCCTTCTATCAGCCACACAAGCGACAAAAAAAAAAAAAGAGATTTCACCCCAGATCTCCTGCCTCCAAGGCAAGCACAAGCCCTCGGCATGCAGGATCTGGCCCTATGGAAATGCCCTCAGTGCTGCAGAGCCAACACCCCTGCCCTCACCTTGCCCTGCATCTCCGGTGTTGTTTGGTTTGAGGTTTTTTGTTTGGTTTTTCTTTTTTTTTTCCTCTGACGGAGTTAAAGTCCATCCTATCCGTCATTTTATAGCTGTTCCTGATGAGGAAAGTCCTCGGGACTCTCATTCCCGCACGGCGCCAGGTCTGGAGTCACCGAGCCTGGCGTCACAGCCTGTTCCCGTCCCCGGCGGCCCCGGGTCGCCAAATGACTCATCCCTTTTCCGGAGGCAGCTCCGCCACCCGGGGACAAAATGCTTTCTAGTCTGGTGGCTGCACGCACAGCCCGACCCGTGCTGGCACCTCGGAACGAACCGAAAGCGGGCGATGAGTAATGCTGCGCCTCCGGGTGCTGCGAGCAGGGCGGGCGGGGTGGCTGCGTGCAGGGAAAGAAAAAGAAAATAAATGGAAATCAAGAGGGTGGTGAAGCCCTAAGCAAGGTGGGGAGTGCACGGACGGGTTTATCTGGGGTCAGTGAATCACCGATTGCCAGGGATGGGAAGGAGCAGCACTGCCTGGTGCCAAGCGGGGCGGGAGTGCCAGCTGGGTGTCACCGGGCTGGGACAGGTTTGGGTGCATACAGCTGGCTGGTTTCAGCCCTGCCAAGGACGGGGGAAACTGTGGGTTGCAGCTGGTTTAACCCCTTCCAAGGTGCAGCCCTGTAAAAGCAGAGTGGGCAGGGCTTTAAGAGCAGCACCTTGCAGAGGGACCATCTCCAGCCAGCCCAGAAACTCCCCTAGGGCTTCTCTGGCCTCACATTTCAAGGGAAACGTAAGCTCCTCCTGGCACAGAGGCTGTGATAAACTGCTGCTCCCTGGACATGGAGCTGCTAGAGCATGTCCAGAGCAGGCCATGAGGATGCTCTGAGGGCTGGTGCCCCTCTGCTCTGGAGCCAGGCTGGGAGAGCTGGGGGTGTTCACCTGGAGAAGAGAAGGCTCCAGGGAGACCTCAGAGCCCCTTCCAGAGCCTAAAGGTGTCACAAGAGAACTGGAGAGGAACTTGGGACAAAGGCATGGAGTGATGGGATAAGGAGCAATGGCTTTAAAATGAAAAGGGAGAATGGCTTTAAACTGAAAGAGAGGCGGTTTGGATTAGATATCGGAAAGAAATTCTTCCCTGTGACGGTGGTGAGATGCTGCCCAGAGCAGTTCTGGATTCCCCATTCCTGGAAGTGTCCAAGGCCAGGTTGGACAGGTTTTGGAGCAACCTGGGATAGTGGAAAGTGGAAAGTGTTCCTGCACATGGCAGGGGATGGGAACTGGATAATCTTTAAGGTCCCTTCCAACCCAGACCAGGAGATGATTCTGTGAGTCTCCTTCACAGCTACGACCATTAGGAATTTTCAGGGTGCTTAATCCACACGTCTCCATCAGCTTGTTTTACCCCGCCCAGCCTGCTGCTGAGTAAATGGCAGTATTGCCATCTACTGGGCAGCTGCCTCCTTCTCCCAGCCTCTCAGCTGGCCAAGTTGCTCCTGGGAAATGCTTGTCCTCCTCTGTGGGACCCGAGGCACCACGTATCTCACAGTATATGAAAGATATCACAGTAAATGAAAACAAAATAAGGCTTAAATGGCCCACTGGGGTTTGGAGGAGAGATGCGGATGTTCTGGGGCTTCACTGGCCTGTCACACACATCCTCAGCTGGATGAAACCATCTCCAGAAGGTAAATGCTCAAAACCCCACCATGGATGCACCTCTATTTTGATTGGGGAAGCTGAGTGAAGACAAAATGCCTGTGCTGGACTTGCCTGACTCCATTACATCAGTAGGTGCATGAAACCCACCAAAACTGGAACATCTGCAACCAGCAGAGCTGAAGTATTCTGTCACAAGCTCAGAGACTGTGAAGACTTTCAGGTCAGCCCAGCTGAGGAGGCTGAAAGACTTGAGATGACCTTGACAGCTGATTCCTTGGGGACCACTTGAGCCACACACTGGGGGTAAGATACTACAGGATGAATAACACAGAAGGTTCTCCCTTCAAAATAAACCTGCTCCCCTGGGATCCCCTGCAAAGGAAACTATTACCTGTTACATTTCCCTGGAAATAAATACTTGGCTACTACTTTGGAGTAAATAGAGATGAAAATTTAATGGTACCTAAGTGCTTTTCATAGTCAAAGCATCCCAAAGTGCTTTCTGGTAATTAAGGCCGAATGGCTGTCAGGAGGCAACAGAGCCCCTTGCAGCCACACTCCCAAATATCCATCATTTCTGCCCGCGAGTGAGCAAGGAATTATTGGTGAAGGAGTGGTACAATTTCAACTGCAGAGATTTTGGGGGTTATTCTGATAAAGGACAGCAGTGCCAGGGTAGGATTTGGATGAGGAAATGTCTGTAACCAGAATATCTCTATGCAGCCATGGTGTGGCTGAGGGCCCTATTGCTGAGCTTAGCTCTGTGTGACTTGGAACTCCTGAGCTCTGTTGTATTTTGGGCCAGCTCAGGTGCTCAAGGCTATGAAGACATCCCCATGGGGGTGGTGAGATGACAAGGGACTTCAGGAGAGCTGTGCCCCTTTGACACAGAAGGATGGGATGGGATGGGATGGGATATAATGGGATGGAATGTTCTCAGACATCCCTAATGGCACAGACCCCTATATTTGACCCGTGCACCCCCTGTTTCACAGCATCTGCAGCCTTACCTCCCAAAATATCTCAAAGTGTTGCAGCCAGCCTTACACCTCACCAGAGCACCCTACACCAGGCAGAGCCAGCCCCCCAGGAGCTATTTCTCCTGTTGCCATGGTTGTCTCCTTTTTCTGCTCTCCACAGGGACGTGGAAAGCACCAGTTTTCCAAAATCTAGTTCATTCCTTGGTTCAGCTTCATCCTCACGACGCAGTGTGTGAGGATGAAGCAGGAAAAGGATGTGGACATTCCCTATGAGCATTATAACACTGTGCCCAGCTGTGTTTTCCCAGTACCACTGGATATTACATTGCTGTTAAACCTATCATGTCCACACAGTAAATCCTGTGGAGTGCTGCATTTTCCACAGGCTTTCCAAGGTGGGCTCCTGGGATCAGAGCTTTGCCCAGCAGTGCTGAGGAACAAGCAGCTCTAGCCAGGCACTTGGATAGTGACAGGGAAATGAGGCACAGGAGAGGCACACATGCCCTGCCCGTGTGCTGCCAGCTCCTGCCTCCCTCTTATCCTCCACAATAAATCATGGCTGAGCAGCACAAGCTGTTCCTGTCAGCAAAACGTGGAAAGAAAACCTTGCTCTTGGCACCAGGGATGTGATAATGACCCTGAATTAGAGCTGTACGTCTCCAGCACCTGATTCTCCTGCTCCTGTGGGTACAGCCTGAGGTTTCTCCTCCTGGCTGTCATAGGAACAGGTCCAGTGCTTGCTTATGTGGAGGAAGGATTTAAAGGAGCGATGTCCAGCCTGGATTTGAGGGCAGCTTGTGACCAGAGGTTTCAAGCACCTGATGCCCTGTGGAGACAACTGTGGGCAGAAGCAGGGACAGCCCATCACTGCTGTCACATCAGGGGACAAACTGGGCATGGCTGTGGTGTTTTGGGTTGTGGCAAGGCACGTGCATAATCACTAAATTCCTGGCGTGGTCCCAGTAGCAGCAACATCTCCAGTGATTCCCAGCTTTTCTCAGCCCTGGCCAGGGACGGAGGCTGATGAGAAATTGGGACCCCCTGGGACATCCCCAAATCCTCCCATACAGCAAGCACACAAGGTTAGACCCCCCCAGGCATCAGGCACAGCAACACTTCACTTCTCAGCATCTGAGTAATTCTGGAAGTCGTTCGAGAGGCTCCCTTTAAAAACTGCCATTTCTCAAAGCCTTTGATCAAAGTCCTTTCAATTCCTTCTGAAACGTGAAGGAAAAACTTGAATACAGTCAAGCCAAGATCTCAGGTGCCAGTGTGCTCCTGACACAGGGCTGCTCAGTGCTCTTAGAATGGACATTCCTGGGACAGAGCACACCACACTCAGGCTCTTTCAGAAGTGTCCCTGTCCCTGGCAGTGGGGGCTGGAACTAGATGATAACTTCAAGATTCTTTCCGATCCAAACCATTCTGTGATTCTGTGACATAGCAGCAGAAGTCACAAATGCTCTTTAAAGGAGCAAGAACCATCCAGTAATATTAAGGGGTAGAAAAACTGAGATTGAAGGGTTTTTACTTTGTCAGAAGAGGAGAACTCCCAAACTGCTGAGAACCCAGGAAATGCTGCCAAGTGCAGCCTAACAAAGTTGAGAGCCAAAAATACAGCCAGGACTTTGCTCCTTCACAAGCCTTACAGAAAATACCACTGGTTTCATTTTAGTTTGCCATAATAAGGAAGATTTAACAGTTTGCAGAGAAGAGCTCTGAGAAACAGAGGTGAAAAGCAGCTTCTGTGTGTGTCATTGCTTATCTGAGGGTTTGCAAACAAACACGGAGGGCAGAGTGCAAGGCTGAGACATGGCACGTTATCAGTCTTGACCCACAAAAACTCCTTTAGCAGTCGGTGATAACCGTGTGCGACATTCCCTTGGTTGGCCAATGCCCTCTAGTGGCTTCTGGAGAGGAGAATTGTGCATCCCCCAAAGAGAGAGGATTTTGCTAAAATAGTGCTATGCCCTAGGTGTGTGCAGGTTTTAGGAGAGATAGGACATAGGTGCTTTAAAATTATTAAAGAGCTAAATCGAAACCCTTCATCCATAAATGTGCATGTCATACACAGAAAAAGGGAAGGGGGGGGGTGTAGGATTTCCTGTGTTTTCCAAGAGGATGGTTTCGTAGTTCACGGAATCACAAAATAGTTTGGGTTGGAAGAGACCTTAAAGGTCACCTCGTTCCAATCCCCCTTGTCATGAGCAGGGACACCTTCCACCAGACCAGGGTCCTCCAAGCCCCATCCAACCTGGCTTTAAACTCTTCCAGGGATGGGAAAGGGTGGTTTTGAAATCGATCAGAAGATAAATCTTGCCTTATTGTGCACATACACCTCCTTCTCCTCCTTCTTCCCTCCATTTACCAGCCCTGCCAGTCTCTAATGGGGAGTGGACAATATTTGGAAATATTCACTGCAGACAGGCTTGCTCAGCTGGCTGAGTAAGGGCCCCTGCACACCTAACCACACAGGGGATTGTTTTACATGGAATTTATTGCTTCCTGCCTAGAAAAGCACCCTCCAGCAATGCCCTTTTCTATGTTCTCAGTCTTAAAAAATGAATTAAAAAAAATCATCCTGTACAGAGTAAATTTAAGAGTAAATTGGATGGATTGTGCTTTCTACAGATTGAGCTTGCCAATACACTTGAGGCAAATGCTCTCTCCATGAGCAGTGATTAATTGAAGTTGTTTGTTTGGGAATATGAAGAGAACCCAGTTCTGTGAGCAAAACCTCTGCTGGTTGCTTGAGAATAGATCAGGAAAGGAGCATTTACACTTGTGCCCAGCAGCATCACACATTGCTCTGCTCCCACTGACCTGGAAGCACCGACCTGACCACCTCTGCCTCTGGTGGGGCTATCCCTAAGGACCCCTCAACGAGAAAAGTCCATCATGACCATTTTCTGCAGGTTTGGTGCCAAAATGACAGCCTTGCCCAGCTCCAGGTTAAGGGCACTGTCACAGACTGGGGCATTCCCTGAGCCTCCTTCCCTGCTGACAGGGTTCTGACCCAGAGCCTAAGTGTGAGCAAACACACCAACAGGTCACTAGCTGCATTCACTGAGACTTTATTACACCAGTATTAGCCAAATCTTGCTGTTAATAGCCCAGAGAGGTGCAGAAGGGATGAGAGAAGGGTTAATGAGCACAGATACTCCATTTTCTCTCATATATTCATGCACCAGGCGATCCTTCTCTAGTTATCTCCATTTTTCTCTATAGTCTGGATAGCAAAAAACAGATTAATTCAGCAGAGAGCAGAATAAGGCAAGTCTCCATGCCAGGGAATGCTCTGAAGAAGGGCTTGTTCCCAGCTGGGCCAGGGGACTGATGCAACAACCTATTCCCATCCAAAAGGGTTTATGGACCACAGTGCCCTCCCTCTAACCCACACTGATTTAAAATACCTCTCCCCACCTTTGCTTCCAGAAGAACCCACAATTTACAGAGGCTTTTCCACAAAACCATCCCCTGTGTCTGGGAAAAGGCAGTGCCAGTCATTATTTCAGGAGCAAAGAGCTCGTTGTTCATTCCCAAATGTAAAGCTGAGGGTGGATAGTGCAGATTTGAAGGATTTTCACTTTTAGAGGTGCTTTATGTTTGCTGCATTTCCCATCCAGCTAATTCCTCCTGTGGTTTCCTGAAGCAAGGTTTTGTCTGGGTGAATGGTGATGATAATTTTTTGGACACGGAGCCCAGCTCCTGCCTGGCTTGAATTTTGTCCATGGTCCTCGGCAGAGCATTTCAGCTACAAGGCAGCAGCTCCTTCCTTAGAACTGTTTGACTACACCAAAAGTAGCTCCAAATATCCTGATTTTAGACCCCTCCAGATTTCCCAGTTCCACTCCTAATGGTTTAATAAACAAAAGCTCCTCTGAATGAAAAATAAATGGAACATTCCTCTGGCAATCCCTTGCTTTCAGGGGAGATGCACCAGGTTACCTCACAGGCACGAAGACACTTACGTTCCGGATCCAGTCCAAGTAGGCTGACACACGTGTGTAGACGGTGGGCTTATGGTAGGTGTTACAGTAGGGAACTAACCCAAAACTGGCAATCCCGTGGATTTCCCAGCGGCCATCCCTGTAGCAGTTGAGAGGGCCACCAGAGTCCCCCTGGATTGGAGGAAAGAAATGAAATATTCGGCCAAATTATCTGAGCAATGACTGGGGTAAGGAGCACTATAGAGTTAAAATATATGAGGCTCTTCCTTGTCTCAAAATGTGGTTTGTAACAAGGTTTGACATAATTAAGCCACATAAAAATATACACTAAATATCTACAGACCTAAAATTATCCCATACCTATAACTGTACTATGTATAATTGTACAACCTGTTTTATTTCTATATATTTCTATATTATATTCCTATATTTACATAATCACACATTATGCATTTTCCCACAATATTTTAAGGGCTCTGCATGGCTGCTTTTATCAGAAGCCACCTCTACAGTGAAAGGAATACAGGGAGAGGTAGCAAGTATTTCTTGATTTCACATGCCAAACCTCCTTGCCTTGATGCTGAGGCCACCTGGATCCCCTGGGATAATGGGAATCTCACCACATCATCTTTTTCCACCTAACCTGGGCCAGAGGGAGCTGTTGGACGTAGCCCAAAATTGCAGCAACCTCAGCTGTAAACAGAGTGGATGGGAAGGAGAAGGGTTACAAGCAGGGGGTAGCACTGCCTGGCCCAGGGTGCAACAACACAACAGCATTGGAAGAGTGGGCAAACTTCCCCGCAGCTTCATCCTTTGGGTCAGGGCAGAGGTGACTGCCTTGTCCCCAGGATCACTTGGGACATGCTGCTGAAAGACAGGGCCAATCTACTCTCCCAAATCAGAGGGGAGAAGCGCACCCTGAGGATCTGCATGTTTTTCTCTCTGTTCTCTGATCTCTGGGGAGATGGAGGAATGTGGAGAAGGCCTGGTTCAGAAGATACTCAGCAGAAAGCGGCCAAGGGGCCAGGGTTTGCAGGAGAGCTCTTGCAGGTGGAGAAATGGCAAAACCAGAACTGAAGGCACAGCAAGGTGAAAGAGAAAGAAAAAAGAAAGAGGGCAGCTTGAAAACCCTCTGATTATAAGATTATAAGAGCGCTTACGCTGCATCCTGCCCTCACGCCGTCTCCACCCGCACAGATCATGGTCTCCTTTGCCTGGGATCCCCACCAGTCTGGCTGGGAGCAGATCTCGTGGTCCACCACGGGCACCACCACCTCCTGCAGCCTGTCCGGGCTGTCACCATTCACTACACAGAAAAGGGGACACAAGAAAGGGTGACATCTTAGCCCAGCAGCTTCAGGGGTTGAGGAAAGAGGCTTTATCTGAATGGTGGTCCCCCTGGACACTCCTCCTTCCCCTTTACTCACCACTGATCACTCCCCAGCCGGTAATATAGCAGGGATAGTCATTGGGCAAAATTTGTCCATTAGGCGGAAGTGTTCCAATCTCAACGAATCCATTGTCATAGGCATGAGATTTGAGGCGCAGGAGGGCAATGTCGTAGCTGAAACAGGCCACAGGTGAAAGATTCCTTACTGAAAATCCTGGATGAGGCATGAATCAGACATCCTCAGTCCAATTTCAGCACTCACACAGGGCTCTAGCCTCTGCACAACAGACAAGCACCTTGCAAACATAATTAATTATTCCTTACAGCTATCACAGGTGACAGGAAAATAAAAGCAATTAAGAAAGAAGAGGCTATGGTACAGGCTGATAAGGGGATAACAGTCCCCAAAAGTCTCCTATAGGTTTGAGGTGAATTTTGGTGGACCCTGGGTGGACAGGCATGTCTCTGAGGGGGGTTTGAGACAGTCCTTCAGCATTTTCTTGTTGGCTTTCCTTCATCAGATGCACACAGTGCTGTGATTTATGGCAAGTCCACTAATCTTCTGTACATCCTGGATTCATCTGTTTTTCCCATAGATGGGTAAAACAGGCCCATCTTTTCCCCACCTTGGGCAAAACAGGACTGAGATCATCCATGTGGACACCATGGAACACCTCCAAGAGAGGAAGCCATTTGGGGAATCTCCTTTGCAGCATCTCCCAGTGCTTCCCACAAATCCAGCCTCACTGGGAGCTGGACTGAACATGCATATAAACCCTAGTGGGACAGGAAGCTCAGTGTCATTCAAACACCCGATGTCATTAAAAATAATTACCCGTTGGCAATGGCATTGGGATTCCAGCCCTCATGAGTGAAGATTGCATCCACATCAATGTAGTACTCAGTGCCATCCACCTGCATGAGGTTGTGCTCGCCCAGAGCCACCCGGTAGGATACATCTGGGGGCCTGCAAAGGAATCACAGAGTAATTGATGCAAAATCTACTCCCCACTGAGTGGTTTGCAGTGCAAGTCCTGCACCACCCAGACCTTCTACCAGTGTCATCATTTCCAAAGCACCTTCCATCAGAGGATTTCCAATAGACTGTAGCCAAATCTGCTGTGAGTGGGTCTGGAGAAGGGCAGGGAAGCTGGTGAAGGAGCACAAGTCTGATGAGGAGTGGCTGAGGGAGCTGGGGGTGTTTAGCCTGGGAAAAAGGAGGCTCAGAGGGGACCTTGTTGCTCCCTGCAACTACCTGAAAAGAGGGTTCTGGCAAGGTGGGAGTCGGTCTCTTCTCCCACGTAAAAAGTACAAAATGAGAGGAAATGTCCAATAGATATTGGGAAAAATTTCTTCACTGAAAGGGTGGTCAGGTACTGGAACAGGCTGCCCGGGGCAGTGGTGGAGTGGTTTTAAATCCCTGGAGGGATGTGTAGGTGTGGCACTTGTCCACAAGGTTTAATGATGGGCTTGGCAGAGTTGGGTTAATGGCTGGACTTTTAGTGGCCTTTTAGTTAGTGGCCTTTAGTTAGTGGCCTTTTCTAACCTAAATTATGATTCTAAGTGGTTTTACAAATCAGGCACATGCTGTCTGCAGTTTGCTGATGAAGAAACTGAAGGTGAAGCATCAGCTACCACAATGCTGAGCTTGGTCTTGAACAAGAAGATTCATTTTGCATCTCTGCACCTTTCTGGAGCAGTGTGAAGGACCAGCTGGTCACACTTTGTAAGTGCAATCACTAAAGGCAGGAACAATTAAAGGGGACTGTTGGCTTTCTGGTGTCCCACGGCATTGTTGGAGGCGTGCATGTCAGACTTGTACAGCACGGCCTGAGAGCAAGCAAACACCCCTTTTGTTCCATCTTCCCATCTCTCTGCAGGCCCTCGGGATGCAAACCCATGAGCAATGCTCACACTCATGCAAATGCACCTCCTCTTATGCAAATCAGCAATCAGCTTGATTTCCACTCCCAGGAAGTTAGCCATTAATATGTAAAATCAAGGCTAAAGCAGAGTTTTCCAGCGCCCCTGATTAAGTGAGCAGGGAGACGTCCAGCTGTGCAAGGCAGGGCACAACTGGGGAGCTCTGAGGAGGAAAAGGGTCTGGCTCCCATCTGCAGCAAGAATGAGGAGCAGAACAGGAGTTTTAACACTTTTTATCCTACTCACATGCTGACACAGTGGGCTGCAGTCATGACCCATTTGCTGCTGATAAGGGTTCCACCACAAATGTGGCCGTAGTATCCCATGTCCTCGGGGTAGGAAATCTGAAGTGACACCTGGATCAAACAACAACATATTTTACACCCAAGCCATGCCATGCCTCTGCACAAACAGTGTGTGTGGCTTTGGACAGTGGAAGCTGTTATTTTCTCACTGGTTTTTTTTTTCAAATTTAAGGCTTTTTTTCAAATATAAGACACCAGTTTTACCTGCCACTTCCAGCTGTTTGGTTGGGCTTCATGGCCTCCAATTATTCGCTCTGCCAGTGCATCTTTCTGAAGAGCATCCCTCAGGGGAGTCCCAGAGATTGCCCCTAACACAAATAAGGAAGGAGAGCAGTTTGTTGTGTGGATTCCTAAAGAGAAATAGTCACCACAGCCAGCCGGGTCTGAAAGATGGAGTGGTTGATGTTTGCACGTGGTGACACTGTGGTCACTCTCCATCCTGGAGGCTTCTTTAAGCCTCCATGAGTGAAAAAGACCATAAACAGGCTTCAAGATACAGAGCTCTGATATAAATTGAGTTGTTTCCCATACTCCGACCCCACCCTGATGCACCAACCTACATCCTCTTTCTTTCAGGTTGCAGGTTTTTGCTCCCTCAGAGAACTCCCAAACCTTTCCCATGGAGATAATGCTTCCATAATAGAGGAAAACCCTTCCACATTAGGTTTTGCCCTAGCACAGAAACTGCAGAGAAAAAAAAAATCTAATCTTTACCACTTAGAGGCTGAGAGGTTCACCCTTCCCCAGCTCAAATAAATTGCTACTTACCCAGGCAGCCGAGAAGAACCAGAAGCTGAAACATCTTTAATGAAATGGTCACACTGTTCCAGGAAAACGTCTTTTTATACTAAAATATCTGCTAAGCAGCTGTGTCTAAATTTGGGATCAATACAGCTTATCTATACCCATAATTTATTAAACTGATAAAAAATGTTGCCTTGGGAAAAAAACCCGACTGCTCAATGTGGAGCCAAGGCTACACAAACACCTCCACATTGTATGGTTCCCCCAGAGCCACGAGGCAGAAAAATTCTGAGAAATTTGGAGTTCTTTCAGATCAAGTAAAAACAAGGTAGGGCAGATCCAGGCTGGAGAGGCCAATGCTTCAGACCAGCAATTGTGGGTGCACGTGTTGTATTAGTCCCTTGTAAGAGATTTATGTGTCAGTCCAGCTTTGTGCTACTCCATGTGACATGAACTGATCTTTGTAAAATAGATAAACAAAACCACAGCTTTTTTCATATCCTCATTAACTGCAGTCCCTTATATTTTGTGCTGGTGGAACGTCATGATTTATATCCATGTAATGGTTAAAGGTGCAATCAGGGAGCATATTAGATGCATAAGTTCTTCAGATAAATATAAATATAAATATAAATATAAATATAAATATAAATATAAATATAAATATAAACACAGCTCTGCTTTTTGTGTCCAGACAGGAAGAAAACAAGAAATGCCTGCAGCTGATGGAAACCCAGAGATTTGGGTTCATGATCAGGGGAAATCCCCTTGGGACACACAGGTCATCAATGGGTGGGAAGTAAAGCTCACCTTGAACTGCAGTCAGAGAGTAGCTGTCAAGTAAAAAAAGGGAGAGTTAAGGAAATGAACCAGAGAAGACAGCAAGGGTCACCCACCCAGTTGTGTTAATGGGATCCACTCTCCATGGAATGCACGAGCAAGGACCTTTCCCATATAACCCCTACAGACCTCTTTCACAAATCATTTTTATTTTAGTGGGAGCCATAAAAAGTTCAGTGTGGTATTTCAGCACTGAGACCCTCTTTTAGTCATTGAGCACATTTTCCCCCTCACATCACAGACCACTTTTAGCTTCCAGTTGTTTTTGGTAGGAGGTCAGAAAGCAGCCTCCTACCCAAGCAGTCTCTTCCCTCACCTTCACTGCACTCATCATCCCAGTTAGGCCTGGCCAGCTCACTCGTTTTCCACCACTAATTTATTTTTCCAAAGGCTTTATGTGTTCCCTACAAACAACCGTGTTTAAGAATGCAGTGGCTTATTCTCCTTTTGGACACCAGGCATTTATCTCGAGCAGTTGTTTGTCTGTAATCTGTCCTCCACAGCCACGCACATGCTATCATCGCTGTGGCTTTGATGCTGGGCTGTGTTGTAATGCCCAGAGGAGAAATAAATTACACTGGGGATGATGAATTACAGCTGTTTTCAGAATTCCTCCACTCCAGGCATTGTTTCAGTGCAGAGCTCTTGAGGGATGTCTGCGTTTCCCCTTGGCACCCACAAGGATCATCATGTCCAACTCCAACACCACAAAACCAACTCAAGTGGTCCCTTTTTGTGTCCATACACTAAAACTCTTTTATCTCTGAAACAGAAAGGTCTCATCCATGCTGCTTATGCATCCTTATCCATACTGGCTTTCCAAACCGTGTGTAAAAGTTGCTATGAAGAGCATGGGCTGGTGCAAACCAGTGTTATGCCAGAGTGTGTGTGAGCATTTTTCTGTCCAAAAAAAAGCAGAACATCTGAGTTGGTGCTCTAGCACTGTTCAGTTAATTGGACTTCTGGCACTGTTTCATTAATTAGTGATCTAGCACTCTTTAATTAGTATACAGCCTTTTGTCCTTGTTCACACAGGATCAGAATTAAATATTTTGATGACAGAAAAATTTTCTGGATGAGTAGAATATTTCAGGAGTGATGGGAAGCATAAGGGGTGGTAGCATGTGGGATAGGATGGATGATGGGAAAAGATTCTGCGACTGTACAAGCAAATAAGGATATTTGGGTGGACTTGATGTGATCCAGTGAGAGTTACTGAGCACAGAAAAAAAGTTGTCTTTCAGGGAGCCCTTAAAGCACAAGCTGAATTCCAGACATACATATGTATATATACTCACTTTAATGGTAAAAATGTTTATCAGACTTAAAGTTGGTCTCAGGAAATACAGACACTTAATCCACATTTACTGATGTTTCACATGGTGATGTCTGATGGAAAGGGAAATGGGCTGAACAGCATCCCAGTTTAGCACACACTGGGACGTACACATTCATGAGAAATGCTGCCTGATAAATTTATAGGGCAGCTGAGGTGCAGGGAAGTTCTAATGCACACAGAAATTCTAGTCTGAGAGCAATTTTTAAAACAAGTTTGATATACAGACTGTCAGAGGCACATGGAACACGAGAACATGACTCGCTAAAGTTACAAGATCAACGGCTTTTTTAGTACCCAGGGGATAACAAGTAAAAGGGAAAGGGATAAACAAAACACAGGGACACAAGGGATAAACAGGGTGGGGATGAAGAACAAAATCTCCAGACCAGAACTGAGCTTTGGAGGGAGCTAATTGGGAAGGTGCTACTGATAAGAAGGGGAAAAAAAAGGTGAACTTGAGGATTTGAGGTCTTCAAGGGGGATATGCAAGACAAGTGGATGGACTTGATGATCTTAAAGGTCTTTTCCAACCTTAATGATTCCATGATTCTCTGACTAGGAGGTAAGTAAGAGATCCCACAGGCTGAGGGCATGCCAGGCTGGGTTCCAGCAGCTGGGTAGGAGAAATCCCAGGTCCTGGGGGTTGCTGGAGATGTCAGGCCTTATATAATGTTCCCAACATAGACTACTGCATATGACAGTGCGGGAGCTTTGGTGTGTCAGTGGTTGGACGGTCGGGATGGACGGAGACGAGAGATTTCTGAAGTCAGATCTTGGAACATGCGGTTTATTGCAAAGGGCGTGGGTACAGGGGCACTGCTTAGAGCTGCCAGACTCAGCTCGGAGCAGGCCCAGGAGAGCAAGAGAGTAAGCGGGTAAGTAAAGAGAGAGAGAGAGCGAGAGGAATGAGAGTGAAGAAGTGAGAGTGTAGTAAGAGTGTCTGAAGTCCTGGTTACAATACAATAAATCATCTTCTGTACTGAATATTCTAATTGTCACTAACCAATCTAATACAAGATACAAATCCTATAGCATTTACATACAGCCTATAAGAGTTCTTATATTACCATAGAGTGTTACATCTTAACTTCTAAAAACTACTCTTTGGACCCCTTCTGCTGAGCTTATAGGGTCTGCTCTGACCCTTGGACCTGCCTGCAAGCAGAGGGTATTGTTCAATCAAGAGGGGATTACCTTCAGTTGGCCATACCATTGTTTTCCAGTTGTTCCGTAACTAAGACTTGGTATCTCAAAAGGTGGCTTTCATTTCGATGTTGCTTATAGTTTTCATATTCCCAAAATCTTTCGTCAGGCAATCATATTTATAAGGCTTTCCTGTTTCATCTTCCCCAACATGACAGAGTTACTGGTTTTATTTAAAACCTTTCTGCACCATCTGGGGAGGTGATGGATTCAGGACCATCTTTGGCACATGTTCTACTCAGAGAGTAAACCAGTGCATAAGGATCAGTGAACGGGGAGATGAGTAACAACAACCAACACCCCACTTTTTTATCAGCAGCAGCATCTGACAACACCCAGTTTACTTTTGCTAATGGTTTGACTTGAATTCTGGCCTTGGCATTCTGTTTTAAGTATCACACGGACTTGGGTCACTGTCAAAATAATTTGAATGCTTTCCTTCCAAGGAAATAGCAGCCTAGAGCACCTTCCAGCACCTAAAGGAGCTACAGGAGAGCTGGAGAGGGACTTCTGACAAGGACATGGAGTGGTGGGACAAGGGGAAATGGCTTCAAACTGACAGAGGGCAGGTTTGGATTAGATATTTAGGAAGAAATTCTTCCCTGTGAGGGTAGTGAGGCAGTGGCACAGCTTGCACCTGAATTCCTACAGACAGAATCTCATAATATAAATGAATTTATGTATTAAATATTAAATCTCTATATTAAAACTTTATATTAGGGCAACATATTATTGACAAACTAGATGGAATAGATGAATCAAAAGTTCTTGTCATTAAACTCCCTGTAGAAGCTTTTCAGCTTGTCTGAGCACAGAGGATACAAAAAGAAAACCATCTCCCCTGGTACAGGCAGTGATAAAATTTTCAGGAATAACATTTTACAGTTGGGTGCTGTCAGTGTGACAATGTTTACTCAGTGCAGTATGAAGAATTTGGATGGTTAGACTCTTAATTATCCAAAACACTGCTCATCAAACCAAGGTCAAAGGGCTCCTTTAAGCAGCAAAACTTGCTACCTGCTTTAATATGTTTAATGATTGATGATTAATTTTGAGCATTCATAAAGCCCCATTAAAATCATTAAGTGTTCATTTGCAGCTCGTAATGAAATGTTTTGTTGGGTCAGACCAAAGTGCTCAGTTAGCTGCAATTTCGCACTGTTATTTCCCAATATTGATTTGATTACATTGAAAAATCTAAAGAGAGAAGCAAAACATCAGTAATTCATATTGTTTAAGCACCACACAGAACTGAAAGAAAAGTCTTGAGAAATAATGTCTTATTTATTTACTTCTAACAGCAGAGTAACTTGACTGTGCTCCAAATTCTGCAGAACCTTCAGTCCATAACTCAACCTCCTGTTTCAGTATTTAAGTAACCATTGCACTAGAAAGCAGTTTACTGAAATCCATAGATTTCAGTCCCATAACTCTTAAGAGTTATGTGTGTGGTTTTTCTATAAGAAAATAAATTGCATGCTTTAGAAAAAGTACTCTGTGGAACATTATAAACACTCCTAACTCCACTGAAATGAAAGGAAAACTTTAGTATTAATGACATCAGAATCTTGCCCACTGTGCTTACTGGAAAGGTTCACTTTGACTTTAAGTAAAGAGGAAAAAGTACAAGATAAACAGCTTACATTCTGCCTCCGAGTCCTTACTCAACATGGAAAAAATAGTAAAAACATTCATATATAGTATTTTAATATGCTTATTAATTTAATTTCAGTGTTTTTCATTTAAAGTGAAAAAGAAAATGCTATTCACTGTGAAGAAAAAAGTGGAAAAGCAAATCAGGAGCTTATGTGTAATTTGTAACAGAAAGGAATGTGCATGAAAAGATCTAAAGACTATTTTAAGTAATGTTTTTTTCAATTTCTACAAGTAGACTGAGAGCTACATCTTTTCTGTCTGTAGTAGCCATTACATAATATTCCTGTAATGTCTTTAGATGATTTGGGCCCTCTTGCAAACAAGAACAAAACTCCTTTAATAACTTTTCTGCTGTTCTTACAGCCTGTTGCCCCTTTTCATTCTATTTATCTCAATTACTGCAGTGTTAAATTCTCAATGGCATTTCCCGGTTTCTCAAATAGTGACTAATATAAAGCAAAATGCAGCTTTTGTCTATAAATCCTGACTGCCACACGTGTAAACAGGGTGGTTACGCATTTGGTTTTCTAATTATCTCATAAATCACACTGTGCCCCAGACTGGAAATTCATCACCTTAAACTGCTACAACCTGCACATCTGCTCTGTAGATGGTGCCATCCTGGTCTTGCAGCATGGAGGTTTTTAGAAGTGCTGCGTTTTCCTGTATTTTTTAAAGTGAAAAGATGTTAAAAAAAAGAAAGAAATTAATATTCTGTATCTAAGTGGGTTGTCAGTATGTATATTTGTGCTTTTCCTCCATGTATATTCATGCACTCAAGACTGACAAATTTTTATCTCAGTTGTATGCTTAGGGAATAACATCAAGGCACCTTTCTCTTATCTTCCCTCCTCTCTTCTTTCTGACATCGCTCATGCTGGTGTAAAAAGAAAGGCACACACCCTGCCATACCTGTTTTTCTCAACATCAGAATTTCTGGAATATAAAACCCAACTCATGGCCTCAAAGCATGGATGTAGGAACATACACACAAAAACATATCTGAAAGAACAAAATTTCAGCCAGTTTCAGGAAGTTCAGCATAAAGAGCAGAAAAAGGCTGAGTGCCTCCACATGTGGATGTGGCTCAGTTTCCTCTGGTTGGTGTAGTTTAGCTGCAGTTTAACTGTGTTTGCAGTGCCACACGTTCCAGCCAAACCAACAAGAGCCCCCGAGAAGACAGCAGCAGAGGAACACCTGTACCTGGATACCTGCTGAAGTTATTTTTGGCTGAGGATCAGGATTTCCCTTGCTAGGAAATTGCAGGTGTGGTCTAATCCAGCAGAAAAACCAACACCAGCACACTGAACAGGGATGGCAGGGCCAGGGATGGCAAGCCTGGCCTGAAACAAGTACAAGGGCTGGAAGGAAGGCCAGGCCTCTTGGACTCACTGGGTACCCCCAAACCAGTAGGTCCTCAGCCAGGCTAGGACCAGATGAATTCCTGCTGGCAAACCCCATTTGGCAAGGGTTGTGAGTGCACCAGCAGGTGCTGCAGCCCTGCCTTCCCAGCCCTCGGTGCTCAGCTGCCTGTGGAAACTGCTCCATTGGAGGAAATGCTAAATGAGGAGGAAAAGCACCTGAGAAGCCTCATCTGGGTCTGTACCCTGGGACAGCTGCTCAGGTCCTTGCACTTGGTCCTGCTTGAGCTATGTTGTTTAGGATGCAGCTCGCCATCCCTTCTTCCCCCACTCCCCATTTCATGGCCAGCACTTTAAATCAGCACTTTTCACTTGGAACTCTTGGAAAATGAGCTCCTTGCTGTTTAACTTGATGGCAAGTGCTTGCTGGCAAAGAAGATGGGAACCTTTGCAGTACCTTATCTGTTGATGTCACAGCAGTGGGATTACCTGTTATTGTGTAGGGTTGATGGATTTTCTCCATGTAGGCCCTTGTGATATTCCCAAACATGACAAACTTTGAGCTTTCAGATCACTGAGATGAACCTTCCAACCAGACAAAGAGGCAAACATGACTGTTAACTCGAGTAGCAAAGGTAAGATGAAAGGCATTCTGATACACCCTTTCTCCACATTTGCCATGGAGAAATAAAACCCCAGGGCTTTGTACAAAGAGGGATATTCAAGCTGATGAACTGATGAAGTGCTCAGGAGAGCTGCTACACTGACCAACTCCATGCTCTGCATCTTCAACATCACCAATCCAAAACCAAACGTTTAATCCAGAGGTTTAGTTGGCTCAAAGGGAACTTTTCCACACATATCTTCAGACCCAGATCTCTTTCTACACCAAGAACTAAACTTTACCAGAGCCAAGGGCTTGGCATTTCTTTTTGCTGCCTATGTTGTGAAACTATTTGCACAATTCCTGGTGTGGTTTTGCCCCATGTCAGCCACCACAATCCCAGACAATACCTGGTCTAATTTTAGTGCATAATATGGGCCAGGAATGATTCCAGTGGGCAACTGGGTTGCACACACTCATGTTTAGAGAAAAAAGAGTTTAACCACATGGATGTGAGATGTGTCTTGCCAGCTGGACTCAGGAATAAATAATGTGTGGCGCCCATTTGGTTACTAATAGAGTCAGAATTATTTTTTTCATCAGCTGAAACCCTGTTCAGATTCCTCCTTTGTAAGGCTGATGTTGATGCAGTGTTGCAGTTAATCTTTTGACCCTCAAAGTGTATGATGAGCAATATCACCTTTTAAAAAAGTCTGGATGCTGCAAAGCAGTTGAGCAACAGAGCTCTCTACTCATGGTCATGGTTCTGATCCATGGTAAACAACATAATTCAACCTGACTGAGATCAGAAGGCAGTAAACCAATATCCTAGTGGGGATTTCCAATGGCAAACTTTAACAGCAGTTTTTGAATCAGTGTCCAAGTTCCTCAAATCCTGAGTGGTCTCCCAGCCTCCTTTATTCTTTAATAGTAGCAAAAAGCTGTTAGGAATTCTGCACTTATATATTTTTAGACGGGTTTTGATATTTTAGGGTAAGATGTTCACCTGCAGCTGTGGCAAGTCCTGATTGGAATCTCCTTCCTGCCCTGATAAATCCAAGGCAAAGGACTGCAGGAGAACTGAATTGTGCAGCTCCAGGGTAGGATTCTGAACACTTATGGGTCTGGACTGACAGAGCTGACAGCTTTGCACTGAACATGTGCTGATGCAGAGAGGTGGGAATGGAAAAGAAAGAAAAGATTGCTTTGACACCTGGAATAAGAACTCAAAATGCCTGTTCTGGTGCTAAAGGCCATGGCAAGGTACTCAAGGACAAAGCACAGGGTACTGCCAGTACTGCCAGCTTCTAAAAGGTTCATGCTGTTCTTGAATGGCTCACGGTGACTGAAGCAAAGAGAACATTGTGAGCTTTAAAGGAGTTGAGGACGTGGTGGCACATTGTGTTCTCCCTGGAGATTAACAGGATAACTTCTTGGAAGCGGTGAAACAAATTAGTCCTTTTCAAAGGGTCAGAACTTGGCTCAAGCACTGAAAAAGGACCGCACAAATGAGTTCTGTACTTCACAGTTAAATGAAAATGCACAGGAAAACCTGAGGATAGCAGCCAACGTTCCTTATAGACAGCCCTGCATGTACAAGTCTTGGATTTGATAGAGACAAAGCTTGGGAATGTGGTCTTATCCCAAACAATGGAAGGGGTGGTTGAGTTCACCAGAGCAGAAAGATCACTTCCAGAAGTTACAAACGATCTGTCAGCGAAGCTGTGGTCCTGTGCCACATGAAGAGCCAAAGCCCCAGAGGATCTGGATGAATCTGAATCATACTCTTCATAGCTTTCTGTTCTTTCCAGTTTTCCCAAATTATCCCAGAGCTTGACTAAATTGTCCATGTGCCTATTTGGAAAAAGCAGAGGCTGACCAATCTTCTCAATGTGAAGTTTCCATATTTACCTATATAAAGCACCATGAAATAGAAAAGTTGTTTTACAAAAAAGAGAATTCTGAAATATTTGCAGTAAGCATATATCTGCATATAATTTTATAAACAATAAGTGGATGGTTTTCTTTCCGATAGATGTCTAACTTTTTATAATATACTGATGAATGTACAGGTTTTTTCATACATATGCCATCCTTCATATGCCATTTATAGCTTCACAGTTCTTGCAGTTTTACAGATCATGTGTTTGCCAGTTCTGATGCACAGATTAATGCAAAATCAACCACTTTAAAAAGAGACAAATCAGGCACCAAGCACATAAACTCTGCCAAGGAAGAAGTCAGCCTTGGAGGAAAATGAGTTTGTTTACTTTTCCCCAAGTACCGTGACTCTTGCATTGAATCATGACAGCTTAAGTGCCTTGTTTCTGATTATATGCTTAGACAAGGAGTGCTGCTGCAATTAATGAAGTACTTCTGCCAGGCACTAAATAAATTTAAACTCTGTCAAAGGCATGCGTTGCTGGAAATCAGCCAGTTCAAATCTCTCCCTGGGACATAAATGACTGCATTTCTCTAAACTTCTCCGTTAAATCTCCAAGCTGATGCTCCCACTCACCCTGAAATCGCGGCAAACCCCTGAGTTCTGCTAAAGGCACAAAGCTCCCTTTGTTGAGCAAGAGAATCGATGAGTCGCGCCAGGTGTTAACTGAGCTGCTTGACACCATTCACAAAGAGACACCTGCACTACGGTGATGATGACAAATAAAATCAAGAGCAGTGTTGATAAAGAGCAGCATTTCCTTCAACAACCGTGCTCCGGAAGGAACAATCCCTTCGAGCAGCTGGGGAGGATAATTTATCTAGCAGAGGAGCGCAGAGCATTAGGGCACTGACTCGTGGCTCTCCAGTTACAGGCACTCACACAGCTCAGAAGCGATGATCAGCTGTGCCAGGGGTAATGTTACAGGCACGGCTGAACTGCTCTAACAGCTTGTTGCTGCAAAAAGAAGTGACTTGTTATCACTCTATTCCTGGCAACAGATCCCTCACTTGCCTTGAGCTCTGGAACCTTTCCTCTCATGGGGTGAAATGGTTTGATTCACTAAGCCAGGGAAAATGTATTCCTGTTTTTGCTGGTCGTTTTCCTGTTGTTTCAGACAGCTGAATCAGGTGCAGAATTAAAGAGGCAGGTGAGACCCTGCGGCAAGAATTAAGACTGGAGGAGGAGCAGGACTTTCCCATCTCAGTACAGCAAGCTCTTGAGGGGTAGCTGGATTTGTAGCTGGACACCAATGCTCAGAAGTAAAAAAATTGCACATCTAAATAATGACCATTTTACTGTGCTTTTCATCCAGTGCTGCAGGCACAGTCCCGTGCAGGATGGAAGATCTGTGCCATCCACTCTCATACATCCCAGGCCTGTAGAAACCCACCCTGAGCAAACATCCCTACAATCACTAAAGATGGGAAGAGACTCCAGCTACAAACAATCTGGGTTACAAACTGAGCCTTAGAGCAGTCACATAAACTGCACAGAGGTGTTGCTCTGAAAATCCCAAATCCACAAATATTCCCTTGTATGCCTGACCAGCAGTAGAGTCCCTTGAAGTAGTTATAGCCAGATTACAAAATTTATCTTTTCTTCAACATTCCAAAGAATTTATTTTAAAATTTTAAATATTTTTTTTCTAGTTTTATTAAGGTTACTACTTACCAGCAATTTTAATATTTCCAGTGCTGAAAAGTTACCTAAAAATGATAAAGCATTAAAGTACATTTTATCTCTACCTTACAATAACTCAGATGATATCAGATCTGGAAAAATTTAAATATTGACTTAAATCATGCACACTTAATTTTGTTTTGGTTTGTGCCTGTAATTAATCAGATACAGCAATGCTGTTTATCTCTTGGGAAAAGGGTCAGATTTTTAAAAGAAATAATGGCAAAGTCACAGAGCCAAGAGGAATTCAGATGCTGGTGACGTCTCCATGTTCCAGAAGCAGAAAGCTCTTCCAAACCTGTCGGATCTATTAATTCTCCATGTCACACTACAGACACTCCTGTGAAATCCTGGATTTTACCCAGAAGGGGAAAATTTTGTAGGTGAAATTAAGAAAACAGAGTTTTCATATTTTCACGAGTTGTTTTTTTAAAACTTGGGATGGAAATCTGAATGAAATCAAAATTTTTAATCTTATTTAACATTATATACCTATGATTTTTCTACAACATTCTGGTAAAGGTTTTGTCTTGGTTTGAAAGACAGGTGTCTGCCAAGGAAGGCAGGAGCCTCCCTTGAAATGAAAAATGCAACCCCCTTCCCTCTGAATTATTGTAATTTTGAAATCAAGGGGCTTTAAGGCAAAGATGTGGAAAATAGGAATAACAGTTCTTTACTATTATATATCTATATGTGTATAACCAGTCAAACAAACAACAGTAACTATGGCAGTAACAGCAAACACAAACCCAGTCCCAGCCTTCTCGGCTGTCAGGCCCTTTCCCCTCGGGTGCAGTTCCGCTCGCAGCCGGCAGGGGCGCTGGCGGCTCCCGGTGAGCAGGGCAGGTGCGATGGTTCCCCCGCGGCTGCAGGGGGCGCTCCGGAGCGAGCTCAGGGAGCACGCGGCACCGGTGCCCTGGGATCCCGGGAGGGGATGGGACAAAGGAGCTTCACAAACCTCTGGGCAGCCGATCCCGGTGTCCGGCCGGACCCTCGGGAACAGCAGGCTGGAACGGCAGGGACGAGCACAAATCCCAGGTGGCAGACGAGATGTATCGAACTCCAGAGCTGCAGCGGGAACCCCCAGAGGTCTGGGCAGGCAGGGTGAGCGGGGCTACAGAGCAGCGAAGGCTCCAAGCAACAGCAGAGGCAGGGCGGCTGCAGCCCAGCTCCCAGCGGGGCAGGGAAAGGCGGGCTTGGGAATCCCGGGGTTTCTCCCTGAGGCACCCCAGCAGATGGTGAAAAGGTTCCTCTTTTAGTGAGATGGGGTGTTAGGGTCCTGGTGCAACAGCTGCTCCAGTGAGCAGGCTCCACTCACGGTAGAAGGAAGGCAGCCGAAAGCAGACGCCTGCAGTGCTGACGAATTCCCTCCACCATGATGGCAGCCTCTCTCTCCGTCAGAACGCCGAGAACAACACCCCACAGGCCCAGGTGAAAGAGAGCAGCCCGTTGGACCCCTCCATCTATGGCCAGGTCTTTTGTTTCTCCCAAGCACCCAGCAATTTGTCGCCTCAGCAACATATATGGGAAAAATTCCTCAAGAGAAAAGAGAAAACAGAGGGGGACCTCCCAAAACCCCAACAGGTTTATTGCCTGTTCATATTTTTGTCTCCTGAACATGAGATCACTCCTCATCTAGAAGACAAAAACTTGTGAAAATAAAAGGAGATGCGCAAATAAAAAGCCCTACACATGAACTGGCATTAAACAATATTCCAAATTTGCTTACTTTAAATACTATCAGAATAGATAACAAAAGAACTAGTATTACCATCCCCAAAAGCATGTAGAACATTTCCCCTGTTTAGGAAGAGTTCCAAACCTATCATTAGATGTCACACAAGAAAGGATGGATGGATCAGTGTCACCACTTTGGTGACAATTACCCACAAAACCCAAACATTTCTTCTATTTTCAGGTGTGCGTATTGAATAAGTATTTTTTCTGTCCTACAGAGACAGTATTTAGGGGATACCGATCTCTCATTTTCATAATTTCATTCCTTTACTCCTTTTCTCTGACTTTCTCTGGAAAAAAAATTTAGTGATGCCAACCTAACTCATGGAGCAATTTCCTGCTTACTGCTTTTATGTAAAAACAGTGTGCTGGTGTGTAGACTGGAGAAACAGTTATTGCATCTTGACAATCAATCACCCAAATTAAAATAAGCCAACTTCATTATTGTCTGAGAAAATAACAAGTAATTAAAAATGAAGTATTTAGATAACAATTGTAGTAAGTATCAAGAGCCTCTTATTTTCCTTCTACTGAGTTCTATCATAAAAGAAACAGAGTAGATCAATTTTTTTCCCAAAACAATTTCAATCTAGTTTTATAATTAAATCAAAGATAGATTTCCCCATTAGCACAACTATTGCAGTATCTGAGTAATTATGAATAATCAGCCAAGGGTATTCTTTACTGATTTTTCCTGTGCATCATTAATTATCTGAAGTGACAGGCCTAACATAATTTCTATCATGAATAAACAAGTAGAGGAAACACGGAGGAAGTCAAGTACAAATAACAAGGAGATGGCCTCTCTTTGAAAATCAGAGCAATCCTGCAAAATGTTAATGGCTGTTCTATTTAAATGAAGCTGCAAGACATTAAAGCTTGTGATATGTTGCATATCATTAATTCTCAGGAAAAGAGTAGATGGAATTCATACTTAATTCAATGCAATTTTCTGCCAGTTAATGGCCCTGAGAATCAAACATTCACAAACGTAAATGAGAGTTTTTCCAAACCAATACTTCATGGGCTTTAAGAAGTGGCTTTTACTGTGAGTAGAAAACTATACCTGAGCAATTTTCCTTTTTGTTGAGTTTGACCTTATTTTTATATTTGTAATATGATGCTCTCTTCTGATGATTTACTGTACTACATAGGAATTTTAAAATATTTTTCAATTTGATGCAGTTTATTTAATGGATAAATAAGCACAAAAATTGCTAACGTGGCTGGATTTCCTTTTTATGTTCATGTTCCTTTTTGGTTTTTATTCCATTTCAATGTCAGAAATACTATTTTAAAATTCCACCATGATAATTCCATGGTTTTGAAAAATTAAGCAGTATTTCCTTTTCTATATTTTTGAGGATGTGACACCAAAAGAACAATTTCTCTCACCTTGTATAGGGAGATGCCGACTGAGATTTTAAAAAATACTTTCTTTATGATCTGTTGGAGTAGAGGTTAATGCATCTTTATAGCTTTCAGCAGCTCGTACATGGTCCTGGTGCTGATGGTGCTGGACATTAATCACTGCTGCCAAATTCTGCCGGGAAGAAATTGGTCTTGGCTCCTTCAAAGGATCAGGGTTTTGTGTCCTCTGCTGTGTTTCAGAAACCTGCAGCAATGATGAAGAGTGCAAGAAAATGAAGTAACCATCACAACAATTTCTGAAAGTTTTTCAGAGCAGTTTCATGTGTGTCTGTGTGTCCTTTGGAAGGGAACCTTGTGATCACTTTTTCTGGTCCAAACCAGAGGACTGAAGTCAATGACTGGCTGGAAAGCAGCTCTGCAGAAGAGGATCTGGGAGTCCTGGTGAACAACTAATTGGACATGAGTCAATGAGCCCCCGTAGCAAATAAAGCCAACCATATGTTGGGCTGGATCAGCTGGAGCATAGCCAGCAGGTCAGGGGAAGAAATTCCCACTCTGTGTTCAGCAGCTGTTGGACAGAATTCCTGCAGAACTGCGCCCAGTTCTGGGCTCCCCAGTGCAAGGAAAAATACTCATCTACTGGAACAAGTCCAGCAAAGCTACAATCATCATAAAGGGGCTGGAGCCTGAAGAGTTAATCAGCTCAGACTCTTTAAAAGTCCCCTGGGAGTGACTCAGCCACTTGAGCACGGTCTCACGAAGCCTTTGAAGTGCCTTTCTAGGGAAGAGTGCCTGACACATCCTCACTGGGCTGGCAGGCTGACTCTGCCCTGGAGAGTTGGCTCCAGGCAGCTTGGACCAGGTGACCTCCGAGGTCTCTTCCAACTTCAACCATTCCATGGGAGACCCCTTCACTCCCAAAGCTCTGAGGTGACTTATCCCAAAATCCCAGTTATTCCAGTGTGCTGATGGCTGCATTACTGGCTGCTACTAACCCAGCTGAGCTGTTCCTGCATCCAGCAGTGCTGCTTAAATGCTGGAACATTTCCAAGAGCTCCGTTTGCACAGGAAATACCTTTGCCTACCTACCCGAGCAGGTCTGATAGCACTGGAACAGTGGTACAGTAAAGGAGACAAAAGAATGAGCTGTGTAGTTTCTGCAAAGCTTAGTAATAAATAAAATCAGGCTGTTAAAACTCATATTATGCTCCATACAGCTGTACTGAATGTAGCTGCACTCCATAGATTTGGAAGCACCAACTTCCTTTACCATCAATATCTTATTTATAAGAAATAGAAATTCTCTTTTGTGAGTACAAGAGGGAGGCTTGAAACACACTAGTACAACAAAATCAACAAAACTGGATACAGCTGAATCTTTGCCCCTGCCTGGCAACTCTTAAATGTAGAATTATCTTTCTTTATGCTTCTCCAAGGTTAAAAGATTCAATGCTTTAGAAGTTCTGAAGGGTGATACTGTTAACAATATGATGATCATTTAAATTGTTTATGTATGATGCAAATATGAAAATGTTGTCTAATCACTGTTAGAATTCCCATTCATGAGCATCCTGTGCCTGCCTTCCAAGAGGTATAAATAAATATGACTGAAGATCGTGACAGATTTATTAATATTTGCCAGTGAAGTGGATAATCCTGTCGGATACATAATTGTTCAGGATTAAATTCAATTGTTCACATGATAAAGGTCCTGCACATCATCTGCACAAGTGGAAGATGAAATGAATTTCCTTAAGAAAATGTAATTTAAACTGGTTTGATCTACGAGATGCTCTTCCTTTTGATTTTGAATAACCACTTTCTGTAAACATTATTGTCCTCAGTAATGTTTAGTTCCTACTCCCAATTATTTTGACCAAAACATTGTTTAGGGTCAGCTTCTTTGATAATCTTGAAATTTATTATAGGCCTATTACTACACAAATATTTTGCATTGATAATGAGGGAAGAACTAATATTCTGTTAATACTTTTCATCATTCTTAACTAATTAAATTCATTCACAGAATTTCCTCTGCATTGCAAGCTTACTTCTGAAGCTTGCTGATTTTAGACAGTCAATATTTGAAAACATTAATTCTTTGAGATTTTGAATGGTTATACCTTTATTCCTTAATTTCTGGTGAGTTCTACAGTAAAACAGTTCTGAAAGAGGCCAAAGATCTTTATTCATGCTACACAGTCCTTCTGCTATACTGAAAAATTACTTGTACAACAGCTTTGAGAAGTCTTTAAAAACAGCTACAGCCAAGAATTGCCTGAAACTTTCTCCACCGACTGAAAAAAGAAACCTACAACTAACTCAGCTGCAGCTTTTTATACTGTATCTACATATCTAAATGTAGAGCAGTCAGCACACATCTTACATTTACAGAGGAACATTTAGAAAAGACTGATATTTGAGAAAATAATGGTACAGTCAAGATGAAATTGCTAAGCACACAAAGAGCTTTGAAAAATAAGCATCTAAAGTGTTCAGTTCTCTGCAGGATCTGCCAGTTCTGGATTACATTGTTTTAGTTCCATTGCCATGAATGATAAATGACATTTCCTTCAAAATTCGGTATCTGCAAAAGCAAAGACCTGATGCAGATATCATTGTGTGGAAATGTCATAACACTGCAGTATTTGTAGTGGCTTAAAGCCCTGTAACAACCACAATAAATTTCTGATGACCTACCAGTTGTTATGGTTTTAACCTTGCATTACCAGTTTGCTGGTTTTTATCATGGACTGACTTTACTATAACAGGAAAATCCTCCGTTGACAAACGGTTTTGGAGAATACCTAAAATATTAATCCTAGCTATTTATTAACACTAATTCAATCCTATTTCCACTGTCTAATACACAATTAACATAATAAAATTTTAAAAAGTAAAATTTCAATAAGAGTTTGCTCAGAAATTTGACAACAGTTTTCATCCACCATTTATGGATTTACCAGTTTTGATGACATGAAGATGCCACCTTTGTTTAGTGCCACATGGGACCAAAAAATCTCCTTTGCCCGTTTTCAGAAACTATTTTAAATGCAGAAACTTAAACTTTTAAATGCAGACTGTTTCCTGTACAACACGACTAATGAGGAAAGAATAATCACAGAAAAAAAAAAAAAACCCACAGGGAGAAGAGGCTGGAAAATCTTCCTAAAGTCCTCGTATCTTTTTGTCACTAGGTTGGGATTTGCCTCTTAATGGAACAGTCAGTAAGACCTGTTCAGAAAGCTCTTTGATTCCAGTCTCCTTGCCTCTGGCATATAATTACATCAAAGCAATTCCAAAGTTACAACCAAATCAAAGTAGACACAATAAAACAGTGTTAACCCCAAAGATTATTTTATTTTCCCTCCGTAGAAACAAATAAACATTCTTTTTCATCTGAAAAAGTTTTTGAATAATATAGAAATATTCACTAAAAAAAACCAAACAAAACAATGAGTTATTCCAGATTTTATAGTAAACAAGAAATGTAATCTAGATAATTATAAACTTAGGTACAGTATGCATTAGTTTTTACATATTTATACTTATTCATATTTGGCTAAAAGTCTAATGATCTCATTTTACTTTTTAAATAGCGAGGCCTTCTGCCTTGCTATGGATGAACTACCATTGATACACTCCCTCTAAGATCCAGGAGATGTTTCCAGCCTTCTGTTGAGTCCTTCATAATTTTTATCCATTAGCTATAAAAACATTCTTGCATAATATAATTAATTATCCATGTATTCTTCTGGTTTCTTTGATTTTCCAGCTCTAAACCAGCATCACAATCCAAAAACTAAAATATTCAGATTCTAAAGACTAAACCAAAAATGTGCTAAATGTGTAAAATTTTGAAAAGTGATGTAACAGCAACAACATTCAAACGAAGTGAAACCCTTCCAATGCTTGAAACAGACATGCAGGGCTCCTCGGACTGTGGTGCTGAAACCAAAATTACTCAACATTTGCCAGATTGGAAAGCAGAGCAGTAAGTTTTCTCTTTTAGAAAGTATATTTTAAAAAAATTAAATATTTTTGCAAAATGTCGCATTGACTATATAACATATATATTCATACACACACTATATATATAATTCTCCACTGACAGACCTTTGTTTTCCTAAAATTTATCGCCTCTAATCGAATAAATAACTTTCTTTTTTAGTGTCTGAAACAGTTTTGTGCTGATGCTCCCGAAGCACCCATGCAACCATTTAAAGCAAATCTCTGTGCAGCACAGAATCATCCTCAAGGGAGCTACATGAAAATAAAGCTTGATTTCTCTCTGTGAGAAGACACAATGTGTCACTACAAATCCTGCTACACAATGCTGTTCTTTAATAATTTATTGGAGTCTCTGGGCTCTGGGTAAGCTGACAAATTTAATATGGGAGTGCTGCTCAAGTGTTGAATAAATATGAGCTAAAGTATTTTTCCAAACAAAACTGCTGCAAAAAAGTGGCCCAGTGCGGACTAGATTTTTTTTCAGTAATTTATTGACAGCAGCACTACTTTTGGTACCGGTTTCTTTAGTAAATTAGATAAAATAGTAATTAAAACATGCCTACATTTACCAAATCTCTCCTAGATTTCTTTTATTCTACAACTCCTAATTTAACCTGTAGAGATGGATGAAACACTGGAATAAGGGATCACCAAGTTTCAGACTGCTGAAACTTGTGACAAGCAAAATGTGAAAGCATAAGTTAAAAAAAAGACCACCTTATCTATATTTTTACACCTTTTGTCATCTCACTGCATATCTCTCTTTTAGATTATGAGGCAAACCAACCTTTGTTTTTTTTGATAGGTCTTTGGATGATCTTTCAGTGATCATTCACTCCCATTATCTATTTCTTCTATTTTAGCCACTCATTGAAATAAATATAACTCAAAGCATTGCTGCTTAGTTTCCTTAGAAAAACCTTGATAATGCTTTGATGAGGGAGTTGTGAAATCCAAGCAAGCAGATCACTCTTTTCTGTGTATTTCCACAGGACAGCCCTTTGTCAGAGCCATGTTGGCTCTTCCCAGGGATGTAATACTCAGGTACCCACTAAAACTGTTATTTACTGTAGTTTCTATTACTTTATTAAGGCTTACAGACCTCCCCTTCAGATCTCTGCTAGAATTCCTTTTTAAAAATTGTGTTTGGCACTTCCCAGTCCCCTGCAGCCAAAGTGCTTTGAGCAAACGGTACAAAACATGTGCTTGTGGTGTGCCAGCTCCTTCCCCTGCTCCTCCAGAAAGATGGGGCAAGTACCACCTATTCCTGCAAATTGACTGTTTTCTCTGTTCATGGGCTCTTTCACCTCCACCTTAACATAAGAGAATGCAAAGAAAGGTTTGGGAATGGAAACCTCTTCACTGCCTTCTGTGATAAACACAAATGCGAAGAATTCCTCTAGATTTTCCTTTTTTTTGTTGTTATGGTCTTGTATTTCCTAATTTAGTACTGGCATCAGACTCTCTTCTCTGGCATCTACTTTTGGTACGTCTGAAGAAAGGTTTCTCATTTCTATTGTTTGTAGAAATACAATTACACGGCCAGCACTGCAGCTCCTCATTGGCTCACCTGTTACAAAAAACATTCTGAAGAAAAGCAGTTTCATAAAAAACACAACTATGAGATGAGGTTCCCAAATATACACAGCAAAAAACCCCACAGATGAATGCTAGGCATAATTTTATTTTTTTTTCTGAATACTTTTACTTCCCATCTGCTCAATGAACGTGATGCACGGATCTGCAGTCACAGCATAGAGACAACTCCAGGGAAAAGTTACTTAAAAATGCTTCTGAGACTATCCCATGCTTTCTTTGGATAAATATGAACCAATGTCTGTGGATTTTCAAGCATAAATAGCTGCTGAAGTGACAGGGAATGCAAGAATTTCACTTGGAAGCAAAGGCAGAGGATGAAAAAAGCAGCTTTTTTTTTCTCTTCTCTTTTTACACATCGGACTTGAACCAGAGAGATTATGTGGATGGATCCTTTGGAAAAATGAGATCTTGGAGGTGAGAGCAGTACTGCCACGGAGTTTTAATGAAACCAATACTTCTATATGGAAATGAAAATGCTCATGCAGAAAATATAACTAGCATTTTAACGATATTAATATAGTAACATTTCAAATTAATTCTGCTACTTTAAAAACTTTCAGAACTTTTCCCTTCATGAGTTAAGGCAGAATCAGAAAGATCCATCTTAAGTAGAACACAATGGGGAAGACATGAAATACCACATCTTCGTAGTGATCACCTACACCTTGGAAAACAGCAACATTGGACTATTGATTTGCTTCTTCAGCTATTAATGCTAAAAATTGTCTCAGCTGGTAGAAACACTGCTCTTGAGCACAATTCTCTGCCTACAGAGAGGAACAGAAACACAATATTGGTAAAAAAAATAGCAATAATCTCTTTCTGGATTATACTATCAGGGGAATAATTGTTAAAGGCTGTTAAAATGAGAACAGTAGTGGACAGGTTTTGGGTTTTTTTCCATAGTCTTAAGCTGTACCCAGGGAGTTTTAGGTTAGACATAAGGAGGAATTTCTTCACTGAAAGGGTGATTAGATATTGTAATGGGCTGCCCAGGGAGGTGGTGGAGCCACCATCCCTGGAGGTGTCTGAGGGAAGACTGGATGTGGCACATGTGGCATTTAAGTAAAACCTTATAAAATGAAGGCCTTGCTGTCTTTGTAAAACTATGGCTCAGGCCTGTTACTTCGGCTAGAGAAGGACTGTAAGAAAAGTCCATGAGAAGAAAAACAATTAGTTTTTACCCGTGAGAATGTAGTACTAACAGAAGCATGACATTTAAACAACAGAAGGAGAAAACAGCAACATATCCGCACCCGTTATTTTTCTGAATGCTTGAACGCTTATGCCACAGGTAGCCAATGGTAATATGCTGTAGTTAATAACAGCCAATGAGTCTACTGTAGTAGTGTAGCAGCCACCGAATCTGTAACACAAATGATAACATACAAAAGGCGTATAAAAGAGGCTGCTTTGTTTAATAAAGGGCTTTTTGGCCCTTGAAAGAGGCACTGTCCGTGTGTGTCGTGACCGCCCCAACAGCGACAGGCACTCAGTGCCATGGTCTGTCGCCACGGTGGGGCTCGTTGAGAGGTTGGATGCAGTGATCCCAGAGCTCTTTTCCACCCTGAACAACCCCGTGGTTCAGCGAATTTCGGGGATTCAGCGCCGGCCCCGCCCCTCGCCCCTGACCCCGCCCCCTCAGCACTGACCCCGCCCCCTCAGCACTGACCCCGCCCCCTCAGCACTGACCACGCCCCTCAGCACTGACCCCGCCCCCTCCTCGCCCCCCGCAGCAACGCCTCGCTCCTCCCGCCCCGCCCCCGTCGCTAGGGGGCGTTCCCCGCCGGTCACGCGCCAGGACGCGGAGCCGAGCCGCGCTCCCACATCGCTCCGCTGTGTCCCGGCGCTGCGCTCGGCGCTCCGCTGCTCGGGCCTGCGGGAGCGGCGTGAGGGCGATGCTCGGGGCCGGCGCCGCCTGAGGGCCGGGTCCGCTCGGGTCCCGGCGGGGCGGTGGCGGGGCGGCCGCCATGGGGCTGGGATCCAGCTCCGAGGGCCCCGGCGGCGGCGCCGAGGGCTTCCACGTGCACGGGGTGAGGCGGCCGGCACCGGGCCCGCGGGGAGAGGGAGAGAGGGAGGCGGGAGGGCGGCGAGGGGTGGCGGGCGCTGAGGCGGGTCCGGCGGGGTTTCGCTCCCGCATCCCGCCCGCGCTGGCTGGGCCGCCCTGGCTCCCACCTGTTGGCTCCTTCCCGGAGCTGCCACGCCGGCAGGGGCGGGGCGGCCGCGCCGCTCCCGGTACCAGCGGGTGCCCATCCCGGCGGCTGCAGCGGGCTCGAGGCCGGGACTTGAGTGCCGAACAGCCCGGGGGAGCCTGTAGGGCTGCTCTCGGGGAACTGGAAGTAGTTTAAGAGTAGAACAGCCTTTCTTCCCTCCCTGCTCCCCTCCTTTTCTCCCTGCTCGCCTCCCGGTGCCCCTTCTCTTTCTGCTCCCCTCTATCTCTCCCTGTTCTCTCTTTCTGCTCTTCTTCTTCTCTCCCTGTTCTTCTCTCTACCTATTCCCTTTCTTCCCTCCCTGCTCCCTTCCTTTCCCTACGCCCTTCTCTGTTGATCTTCACAGCATCTTGTTAGGGAGTTAATTCCCGCTCCAGCGGTGTTTTCCTCCGTGGCTGCCTCTCCCAGATGTAGATGCAAGTTTGTTGTAACTGCTCTCTTTAGCAGATTCCCTGCACGTACAGTGGTGTAAATGCATATCTGGAAGTTTAAGGATAGGCAGAGCTGTTGCTGATAACAGCTGTTGCATGAGTTATCGTTTCTTTCGTGGCTATTTTCCCTCCCTGGAATAAGAATGGGAGCTTTACTGCCACGTGCTGCTTTCCACTTCATCTGCATTTTGTGTTTCTCAGCATCAGTACAAAGCTGCCTGTTTGTTTTTGATGCAGTTCAGGGTTGTGATAAAAGTTAATACTTCTACTCCAGCTGTGGTTACAGTGCTCAGTCTTGACTGTTTAATAATAAAGCATGATTTTTATTCTTATTTTTGCTTTAGAAGGTTTTGCTGAAGTAGCTATGCTATTAAATAGATAACTTTTATAGACAATTCTGCCAGCAAAAGCACCAATACAACTTTATCTATTAAAAAAAAGTAAAATTACATATCTAGCATTTTGGTAACACCAGACCAAATATAAGATGTATCAATGAACTTCCTTTAGGTGAAGCGTGGGTTGTAATTTTGTGCTTAAATTCTGAGGTAGCCCTCAGGAGTCAAATATATCCAAGGTTAAGGGCTGCTGAGTTAACAAAAAGTGAAGTTAAGAGCAAACTGTCAGTAGGTTTGCAGTGATTCCCTAATACCATCTTGCTTTGTTGGTTTACCTTGAAGTGGGTGGACTCTCATGTAATCTGTGAACTTTTGGTGGGGGTTTTCCTGGTATGAATGTGTTTTAATGAGTATTGTCTATATTTATGACATCTCTCCTACGACAACTTTGGTTATAATGAAATTGAGGTGTCCCAACTCTGATTTCTTAGGAATCTTTTGTAAGTGGTGGCAGTTTTCTTGACCTGAACTTGTGAGCAGGCGTGTGTTTGTAGTGCTCTTGTGTAAGTGTTCCTGTTCCAATGGACTCGAAAGGTGGGAACCCATCTGTCAGTTGTGTTCATGGAAAAATGGCTCTGATGCAAGTGGGGACTCTCACTGTGCTCAGGTTGTTAGAATCAAGGAAGAAAATCCTGAAGCAGCACATTGAAAACCAAGCCTTTCTCCAAAGCATTCAGTATTTAATAATTCCAGGCTGTGAACTCTGAATCACAACATTTGTGTCTGATATGGGGTTCAAAACCTGCTTTTTACAGCTTGATTTGGACATCTGTTGTTCATAGTTTTATAAAAGTGAGGTCCTAATTATGGACTGCTTCTTGAGGGCAGTCATTTGGTGCCTTATCTCTGGCTCAGCTCAAAAGTAAATATTGAATCAAGTGGAAAGATTAACACTTTCACTTACGTAACTGGAGATCAATGTAGAATAACGATAAAATGTATGTTCTGCAGGTTCAAGAAAACTCCCCAGCCCAACAAGGAGGACTGGAACCTTTCTTTGATTTCATCATTGCCATAGGACACACAAGGCTTGTAAGTCTCAAATGATTTCAATGTTGTTTTTTTCCACCCTACATGAAATGTGGGCGTGGTAGCGATGAAAGGTAAAACCCAAAACTGTCGCAAGTAGAGAAACTTTTCACATTGGACGTTAAAAGTAGAGTAAAACTTGCAGGTGTTCAAAGTCTCTTTGGTTAGATCCAAATTTGAGGAAAAGGTTTTGTTTATGCCTTTACTCACCTTAACTTCTTAACAGGTCAGCACAGTGTTTTTTATTGCTTATTCATAGGTATTTTCTACCACGAGGTGAATACTGAACTGGTGAGTCAATAATCAGAGCTCAACATTTGTTTAAACAAGCTTGTTTCAACATTTGATAAAACATGAAAAAGAATCATACTTTTGAGACCAAGAACACAGTTCCTGTGTGTTGGGTTAGGAGAGGAGAGTTGAGTTTTGGTTTGATGGGGTTTTTTTTGGTTTTGGCTGGGGTTTTGTTTCTTTATTTAAAAGGCTCAAAGCTTTGCCTGGTATGCTCCACCCTAACCACATACCAGCTGAATTCATTAAGTTTGTCTTGGTTTTATGAGTGGAGATATCTTTTTTGGAAGTGGTCATTATAAGGGCAGATTTGGGGGAAGATCATTTAATCTTCTAACATGACAGAAATAAAGATATTATTTCACAGTCAGTTTGCAGTGACTTTGAAGGGCTGTTGAAGAGGGATGGGGCTCAGAGACATGAAGTGAAACGTTGCTGCTCATGGTTAGACTACACAGTTGGCATCTGATACTGCTGGTATTATTTAATAGTAGTTGTGAAGGACAGGAATGCCAGTGATGAAATGGAATAATAGGAAGTATTTATGGAAAGGGACGTGTGTTGACAGAACTAACTGCTTTCTAGTAAAAGAAAATGGAACTGTGTTTGTGAACCACAGAGCCTAAACACTGATGGTTTTGGTTCTTTGTATTCAAATTCTGCCACAGATGTGACATGTTACAGGTGCAATTGGAAATAATGCTAGTCCTGTATCTCTGCTCTACAGAACAAGGAAAACAATATGTTGAAAGACCTGCTGAAGGCAAATGCTGAGAAAGCAGTGAAGCTGGAGGTGTATAACATCAAAACAATGAAAATACGAGAGGTGGAGGTGATCCCCAGTAACATGTGGGGAGGACAAGGCCTCCTTGGAGCCAGTGTGAGGTTCTGCAGCTTCCAGGGAGCCAATGAACACGTCTGGCATGTTCTGGTGAGGAGGAGTTCTTGGGTGGCTCGTTATTGTTCATGTAACCTTGTTTTACACTGTGATGTTTAGCAGTAGCTGTTATGTAAAGTACAGTGCTGCAGTCACACACAGGAAGGGAACACAGTCCTGAAGGTTTGTCTGAGCTATTTGAGTAGGAGTGGGTGGTGTTAGTGTTGCCAGTGACAGTGACAAAAATAACTCCATCCCAACTGGACCAAACAGTGTAGGTGGGAAGGGTTTTTTTGTTTTATGTTGAAGACTCAATGGCAAAAGCAAAAAAATTCCAGCCTGATTGGTGTCTCTGTATTGGCTAAACTTCATTAAATTAATACTAATGTTACAAAAAGCATCACAAAATAGCTGACAGAGTAGAACTGAATAAGAAAGAATGTTTATGTTTCTGGTTGTTTAAGTAGATGCAATTTCTCAACATCTTCAGAGGATGTTATTTTAAATTGGTAGCATCCTCATCTTTCTTACTCAGCATGTTTTACAGGATATCACACACAGATGTAGACTATTCAAGAACTTTTTTATCCCATTAACAAAATGTTCTTTCCTTCTTTGCTCTGGAAGTTAGCTTTTCTTTTGGATCTTGGTAGTTTATCCTGCTGTGGGTGCAGATGACTCGTGTCATTCTTTCACAGGACGTTGAGCCTTCATCTCCTGCAGCTCTGGCTGGTCTCCAGCCATACACTGACTACGTTGTTGGATCTGATCAGATTCTCCAGGAGGTAGGGTGCATGTTCCTTCCAGTGGGGAGTGATTATCTTTGTGCCTGCCAAGTGTATGTTGTAGGATTTGTTTTTTTATAAATCTAATCAAATGTATAGGGATGGTGTTGGGGGATTTTGGAAGGTTGATTTTATGACAGAAGCTTTATTGTTAAGGTAAACATTATCTTTCTTTTTAGTGTGACAATAAAAAGAAGTTGCCACTAAAGATCAAACTACATTGGTGATTTTTCTGTCTCTGGGTGTTTAATATCTCACATTGAGTAAATAACTATGTAAAATGTTGACTTGCACATTTGGGTTTATTAACTACTACTTTCTTTTATTTTTTTCATAGTCAGAGGATTTCTTTTCCCTGATTGAATCCCATGAGGGGAAGCCGCTGAAGCTGATGGTTTATAACACTGAAGCAGATTCCATCCGAGAGGTAGTTGTGACTCCCAATGGAGCTTGGGGTGGAGAAGGAAGGTACTGATCTCTGTCGATGACAGGTTACACACTTGCTGTAAATAAGCTCCTGTTAAGAGTATTACTGCTATCAATTATTGGTGTTTCTGATTTAAGCCTTGTTTCCTCACACTTGTCACATAAAACTGTTAATCTTTCCATAAAAAAAATTAGCTTAGAACTAGGAATTGGGCACATTCTGGATCTAATCCTTTTCGAGTTGAATCAAATGGCAAAACCCCTATGTTGAGTTCCCCATTAGCAGATTCATTATCTGCATTCTCATAGTCAAAATATTCAGCTAAAGCAAGAACAAAACCCACATCAGGTCAGGTGAAATATTTTGTAAAGATATAAAATAATTCACTGAAAGCTAAGCTGTGCATGTCTAAAAGTTGATGGCAGAGTGTTCCTTCAGTGCTCTAAGTGGAAATTCTTGCAGGTAGGTATTTCCTGCTATAGATAAAAGACTCAAACTCTTCTTCTTTAAAAGAGTCAAAATTAAAAATATTAGCTTTGTTAAGAGCACCTTTTTTATGTCATTTTACTTCTCTTGTACAGTTTAGGATGTGGTATTGGATATGGCTATTTGCACAGAATTCCAACACAGTCCATAACATCAAAGAAAAAGCCAGAAAGCAAATCACCTTCACCCTCGCCAGAAGCTGGAACTCCTGTGCCATCCACTAATGGTTACACAGAGGTAGGAAAGAAGTAAATTCCTATCTCTGCCATGTTCTCTAGAGTTTCAAAATTTTCTGCTTTTTGGGACATTGGTAAGAGTGTATTTTAATACAGCATTCAATTTTGCTTGAATGAAATGGAGTTGGGTAAAGGGAAAATGAGAGCTGATGCTGCTGAGCAGGTACCAGATCACCAGTGGTGGCTGATGAAAGTTTTTGCCAGATATTCTCTCCCTATTTTCAAGTCTTGCATCCTACAGCTGTGCCAGTCAATGAGGATCATGTTAGAACACCTACCTCTCTAGGAGAAAGATACACCTCCAAGAACCAAGTTCTGAGAACAGACTGGCTTTAAAGGGCTGAACTGGAACATGTCCTAATTGGTGTTTGACTTTCAGCATCACAGCTTCTCTCTGAACTGGTTTATATGGAGACAGGCAGGATGCTTTCTTGGGAAGGTTGGCTTCAGGTGAAACTTCTGATGTAAAAAGATGTTTTTCCTTCTTACTGTCTTATTCCAGACTCCATTATTGGCAGCTACCTCTCAGAATGACAGCTCTGAAACAGTTATGAACTTGGATCATGCCACAGATCAAGAAATAAGTGGTTATTCACCAGAAAGCTCCCTTTCTCCTCCTCCCCCTCTCCAGAGAGTTATGGATCCAGGTATGTTTTCTTAGGTGCTTTTTTCACAAATTCTTTAGAGGACATCTAAAGAAACTAATACGGTCTTAAACGAGCTGGAGATTTAAATTCAGAACTGTGAGCACTTAGTGGTAGTTTTCCTTGAAGTTTTTGACTTCCCTGGATTTCAGAGCTGGAGAATTTGGGTACCACGTAAATTAAATTTATTTGCATTTAGTGGGAAGGGGACTTCACTGACTTCAGTCTGGATATAACATGTCCTTTTGAATCTAGAATTTTGGGTTGTATCTAACTGACATTTGCTTTCTCTTCCAGGATTTCTAGATAGGTCTGGAATTTCAGTTTCTGAGCTCACAAGCTTAACAGAAGTGTCCAGCCTGTCACCATCTGCCTCCTTCAATGTGCCAGCAGCAGCTGCTTCTGTAGGCCCTGAAACATTAATGTCAAATAGTGAAGCCTCTGCTTATTTTGGTAAGTGCACTCAAGATTTCCTTTAGATCTTATTTCTGGAATGGCACCAACTCATGCTTGCTTAACATCATCCCACTTCTTGGAAATAGGCAAATTTTAATAAAAATCAGAAAGAATGGCAAAAGTGAGATGGAAAAAGTAGCAGAAATCAGGTTTAGAAGTGGAAAAATCTAATGCGCTTTTCCTTAAGTTTATAGAATGTGGGACTCTTTAAATGAAAATGCTGATTGATCCAGGTTAAACTGACCCTAAAAGCAGGTATTTCTAAAATCAGTGTAAATTCACAGTTGTAAAAGGAAAACAAAATTGCAGTCATCTCAATAGTGCCTTTTTATAGTGGGCTGACCCTGGCTGGACACCAGATGCTCTGCAAGTCAATCTGTCACTCCCCTCCTCAGCTGGGCAGGGAAGAGAAAATCCAGCAAAGGCTCATGGGTCAAGATAAGGGCAGGAAGAGATCCCTCACCAGTTATTATCACAGGCAGAACAAACTCAACTTGGGGAAATTTAATTTCTTACCATTCAAACTAGAGCAGGATAATGAGAAATAGTCTGAAATCTTAAAAACACCTTCTGCCCCACCCTTCCCTTCTTCCCAGGCTCCGCTTTACTCAAAGTTTTCCATCTCCTCCTGGCAGAGGCGCAGGGGTATTGGGAATGGGGGCTGCAGTCAGCTCATCCCACATCTCTGCTGTTCCCTCCTCCTAAGGACGGGCACTCCTCACACTCTCCCCCTGCTCCAGCACGGGTGCCTTCCACCAGCTCAGTCCTTCAGGAACAGACTGGGTCCCACATGAGGCCACAGGTCCTGCCAGGAGCCTGCTCCAGAACAGGCTTCCCATGAGGTCACAGCCTCCTTTGGGCATCCCCTGCTCCAGCATGGGCTCCCCCCTGGGCTGCAGGGGCACAGCTGCCTCTCCCTGGGCTGTAGGGGAATCTGCTCTGATGCCTGGGGTGCTTCCTGCCCCTCCTTCTGCACTGACTGTGGGCTATGCAGAGTTTTTCCTCTTGCATATTCTCATTCCTCCCTCTGGCTGCTGTTTTGCAGTCCCATTTCCCCCCCTTCTTAACTACATTATCCCAGAGGTGCTGCCACAGACACTGATGGGTTCAGCCATGAAGCTCTCTGGCCTTGGCTCCACGGGAAGCTTCTGGCAGCTCCTCACTGGAGCCACCCCTGGAGCCCCCCACTACCAAAGCCTGGCCCTGCAAACCCAATACACTCTTCTATTTAAAAAAAGTAAAAAATACTTTCACGTGATGTACACATTTCCCTTCTAAAAGGTGGGATGACTGTAAAGTTGCAACACAAAATAACAAAAGGGGCAAGAACACAGCAGAGCAAACGGTTTGTGTTCTTTTAAAACCTCTGTGCAGCATCAGATTTTCTGGATTTGGGGAGAGCTGAGTGAACAGCCCAGGCGTTTGACAGTTGTGAATCTGTTCATGTCCTGTAGGAGGAGTCTCACTCATGCTGATTTTTCTAGATGTAGGGTAACCAGAGGCACTGTCTGTTAGCCTGATAACTTTTTTTTACAAACTTATCTCCATTTCCCAGAAAATGCATCAACATTGGACATTGAAGGTGTAACCCCGTATCCTGACGGATCAGGGAAGCAGCCCACACTGGATGACCTCCTGCCTTCAATTCCATCTTTACCTTCTCTTGATCTTCCTCATGACATTTCTTCAAAAGCAACACCAGGAACTGATGCTGATAACCAGGAATCCAAGCTGCTTGTGAACAGCACTGAGAGCTCATTAACCACTGCTCCAGAGACACCAGAGGATGAAGCAGCAAGTGAGCAGAAAGCAGAAGCAGCTGCGCAAGATCCCGCATGAAATGGACCCTGCTGCTGTTTACAGACTGCTGAATGCTGCACTGCTACAGCTTGGAATATTTTTCTGATCTTGAAAGAATTACAGTTAGTCTATTTTGTTAGTGTAGACAATACTAGAAAAGAAATCACATGAAGTACATATCCTGTTGTCTTTTCCAATCACTGTTTAATGGATCTATGTTCAGAATTTTGAATGCTGTCCAAAGTTACCAGCTCAAGGGAAAAATTGATGCAGAAACAAGGTGGACGCTGGCAGAACATCAAGTTCTGGAATTCACATTTGCCTACAAGTGCTCCTGAATGTATTTATGAAGGCACTGTGCCTAAACAGTGACACTTTGATAAAAATCATCACTGTGTGTTTGATGGCATTAAAAAAAAAAATTACAGTTTGGATTTGTTAGAAAGCTTTTCTAATGGTACACCTTGGTTAGACTGTTCTTGTGACTTGCAAGGCATTTCTTAACACTAAGATACTTTTATTCCTATTTACTACTTTGCAGACTGTCTTGGTTTAAGTCCCTTCTGTGTAACAGTTACTCGTGTACCTCCTCCACACCTATTCCAGCAGGGGTTGGAAGTTGCAGCCCCAAATGGGACAAAGCCATGGTGGTGGGTCCTGTCATTCACTGCTCTTGAAGTGGACCGGGGTGGTGGCCTTGCAGTTAAATAAACAATGAGGGGGGAGGGAATGATGATGGTTACTTGAAACAAATTGAAGATGATTTTAACGTAGGGGTGATGAACCTTCTTGGTGAAGATTGAACGTCTTGGCTGTTGTAGTGACTGAGAAATAGCTTTCCTTTGCTTGTGCTTTTCTATTTACTCATGACTATTTTTATACAAATCACTGTAAGTTTAAGACATGGGGCTGTTGTGCAGCATCAGAAATTGGCTGTTGCAGCTTTTTTTGTTTGCACTTGTCTCCAAATCGCTTCTGAATGTAATGGCAAACATGAACAATGGAAGACATGGGTGGTTTTATAACCTTCAGGGCAGTGATTTAGCATGGAACTTCAAAGCTGATGATAGGGAGTAATTCAGCTACTGTGGTGAAAATCCGTAGTAAATTAAGAGATGGGGGTACAAGGCTGGGGGGCGTTTAGCACAATATTGCCTGATTGCCTTTTCCCTGCCGTGGCTCCTGCTGTGTTTCTGCACTGTGCAGATCAGTGACAGCTGCCTGGCCTGAAATCTGGTACCGATGCAGGGATGGGACTCCAGATCCCCCAGATTTGCCTGTGACAGCTCAGCTTCAGCCAAAGGGTGCAAGCAAAGTTACAGCACACGAGGGCCTCAGATCAGTCCACCCTGACAAAAAATGTGTCCTTGATCTGTTGTTAGTCTGAAATACTGCAAGTACAGTAGTTCTGAACAGGATTGTCGAAGTACCTGTTGCTTCAGAGAATGTATTAAGCTCTAACTAAAGGCAGTAGAATTGACAGTGGATTCTAGTCTGCTAAAGGGTCTGTTAATTGTGACCCAATTTTATTTCCTGTATTGCTAAAATAAATTTCCTCTTTTGTTCCCCCAGCTGACTGTTACAAGGGTGAACAGCCAAACACTAAAATTAAATGTAATTTAAACTAGTCCTAGGTTTGTTTGATCTTGGAGCCTGATGCCTGAAGACACCTAGGTGGTTTTTTATTCATGTTGTTTATTTAGGACTGTTTCTAGTCTTACACCTTTCTCAAAAATGGCTATGAGAGGGTAATAGCTCATTTAAGTGACTCTGTACTCCAAACAGCCGTTAGAAATCTAAGAGCAGGGAATGTCAAAACTCATGCTAGATTTCAAATGTCACCATAATAAATGGCTTAAACTTACTTCAGTCTGTGCACAGCCTCTGTGTGTTAACTGGCTCTGGGAAGGGGTTTGGAAAACCAAGGAGTTAAACCTTGAGCAGGAGGATGTTTCGTTCTCCAAACCTGAAACCTGATCATTCAAATGCTAAATGAGGTGAAGAGTTAGACCTCCTGGTCAAATTTCTTTTCTCTTGCCAATTTGGATACTCCCTCACAGCTGCAGCCCAGAAAGCCCACTCTTGTGAGTGATGGGAATTTTAGTTTCAAAACCTAAAAGAAGGAGGAGAAGCACCTGAGGGTGGCTGGATTCAGAGCCAAAACCAAACAGCCACTCAGCCCAGTGCTGTCCCAAACATCTGTTTCCAGGTAAACAGGAGCTGGATATGACCTTTCTCACTCTCTAAACTTTGAGGGCATCCCTAAACCCGACAGCAGCAGCTCTCCCACAGAGATAAGGAGGATTATCTGGACACCAGCAGAAGGGTAAAACAAAGGGAGGGGGAGGTCACCTTGGACATTATAGCACCAGGGTGCTTTGTATGGCCAGACACAACAGGATGAGCTTCCAGACCTGAGCTGCTCCCTCAAATTAACAGCTGAGCCTGAGGACACGGGTCTGGCAGACGTTAAACCCACAGAGGCTCCCAGCAGCTCAAGTATTAGAGTGAGGATTAAGCAAAGCCCATCTCTGCTGAGCTGTACGCCTGCCAGTGCCACAGCACCCAGGGCTGATGGGGCTGAGCCAGGAGGGGCCTTTGGAGCCACAGAACCTCCTCCCACGGGTAATCAAACCTCTGCTCAACAAGGGCCACAGAAACCTGGCCAAGCCCTGCCCCAAGTGAGGCTAACTTGATCCATGGGAACTTTGCATACAGCATAACCCTGTACTAGGAATGATTGTAAACCCCCAAGATTGTGATGAGGAAATAACCAGCCTAGAGATAAACATGCAAATCTCATTATTAACAGCAATTTGGATGCTGAAATAATTCTGGCTGAACTTAAATAAAGGATGTATTTATTGTCTTTAAGTTGAACACCTACTGGTAAGAACTATTAAAACACCAAATTCAGGCAGTGATGACTTAATTTTCCCTCTTAAACTTTCACAGCAGGCTTGACAATCTACTGAACCTCCTGCTGTACTGCTCTACGCTCTGTGCAGAGGCTGCTCATCCATGCTGTCACTCTTGGCTGAACTTCTCTGAGCTGTAACTCAGAAATGCTGCAGGAAAATGGATCTCTGCAATGCTGAGCAGAGATCACACCACTCACATACTGGTGGGCTTGTGTACTTCCACATGCACTCTCCATCTTCCCCCAAAACTGGGCAAGCATTTTCACCTCCAAGCAGTTACACAAGAACAGGCTCTTTAAAGAAAGCAGCTACAGGTTACTCACTGCATTGATTTGACTGTGTAAATATGTTCCATTTCCTGGGCACTGCCACTGCTGCCCACACAACCTCCTTCTTGGCTTTTGCCTTAAGCAAACACTAATTGGCATTGCTTCTGCTGTAACAGAATTTCAACTGCTTTAAGTTATATTTCTAAGCTGCAGTATGTAACTAAGCATTCAGAATGCCCTGAAAAAGATGGTTAGAATAGTGTGTCATGGCATCTTTGAGCAAGATCAGGCATGTCCCACCCAGTCTCTAATCAGCACCTCTGCTCTGCATGGGGTTTGCACAGCTCTGTACAGGAAAACCTCCACCATAGTACAGGAAGCTATTTCAGTCAACCACTTTCTTGATATTTAAGTGTGCTTGTGCTCCCAACAGCTGGGAGGTGACTCTACCTGGCTCTGTTCAGGAGTCAGCAGCATATCCACAGTGTAAGATCATGTGCTTTAAGATTGATTCTGAATGTCCAGTTAAATACATTTCTAGGGATAAAGTTAGAAACAAACAGGACCTCTGTAAAAGGAAAAATAATACCTTGGTGTAATGTCTCTATACCAGTAAATGCCCTGCCAGTCCCTGGCTGCCCCTCTCCTGGGGAATACTTGGACAATCCAACTAATAAATCCCAAGACCAAGAGGTAGACCTACATTAAGGTCCCTTCCAACCCAAACCATTTATGATTCTACAATAAAGCTCATCCAGTCCCAACCCCCTGCCATGGGCAGGGACACTTTCCACTGGAGCAGGTTGCTCAGAGCCCCATCCAGCCTGGCCTTGAACACTTCCAGGGATGGGGAGTCTACAACCTCTCTGCCTAGGGCTTATTTTGAATATTTTGTCAGTGTTTCTTAAAGTTACTGCTAAATCCTTCAAGCAGTTCTTCTCATCCTAAAATGATACTTGCAGTTCAGCTACAAGTACTGAGCCGAGCTCTCCTGTTCTCAGCCCCACCCCATGCAAAGAGAATAAAAAAATCACCTGTCATACACAATTTAAATGCTTTTCTGGGAGACAGGCTGCATTACTAAACACTAGATTCACAACTCCTTCCCATTATGAACTTGGAAATTAAATAACTTCTACAAATCCTCAGCCTTTCCTATGATTCTGGCAAACTGAAACTGTCCCAGGAGCTGTGCCCCTCATTAATTCAATGCCCTCCACCTGCCTTCAGGACTCTTACAGACAGTACAACCCCAGAAAAGGTGACAGAATTTAAAAGGTAGTAGCAAGAAAATCCTTCTCTCACTTTATACTCCATCTAAGTCAGAGCTGGGAATCTCTAGGAGCACATTTGGGCACTAAATTGTGTCCTCAGAGAGCAGCTCAGTTGACAATTCTCACAGAAAAAGCTCTGAGCATTCTGCTCTGGCATTTTCAGCATCAGGAAACCCAGCCTGGTTTCCCATGTACCTCTTACGACCTTTTCACAGCCAGACAGCTCAGCAGCAACTGACACAAGTCACTGGTTAGCACAAAATACCTTCAAATGTACAAAAGCAGGAATGCCTGTGTGATAGTCTCCCCTCAACAGGACTCAGAGCTCACATCTGAAAGTCTGCTCACCTCAGAAATTCTTATATCCAACCCCATTACAAGATTATCTTCACAGGATTCTGCTAAGGCACTGCCATTTCTTCAGCTATTGCATTACTTGAGGCTTCAAAACACTTGAAGCCCTTTGTTACATTCAACAGCAACCATCCAAGCTCCAAAACTGCACAATTGATCTAGTACACAAAACAACTTGAAAACATTTTAACTAAAGCCTTTTATTCTATACAACTGTGAAACATCATTTACCCTTCTGGCATTGCAGACTCTTCCATTAAAAACTTTCCTGTTACTGTGTTTTGGGATGGTTAGAAAGAAAAAGCAGAAGGAAAATTACAACCTTGGCTGATTTCAAACAAAAAATTACTGTGAGCAACTCCAATGTATACAATAGGACAGGAAGACAACCAGGAAACAAAACATAACCCAAACAGTGCCTACTGGAACAGACAAAGACCCTTGCTATTAATAAATACAAGTCAGGACAATTTACCAATAAAAGTTACAGTTCTGTTTAACCATTTAATTCACAAATAGCACTAAAAATGTGCAGTTAAAGCACAAGTGTGTCAAACTAAGCATACACAGAAATGGGGATAAAGAACTGAAACTGACTTTCAAAAGACAGGGGAAAAGACATGCTAGCTTAATTCTGAACCATGGTTTTGTCTAAGCAATGAGCTTGTTTTGCTGGGTTAAAAGTGCAGAAGGGAATGACTACTTTGACTATTTGACTATATTTTGACTATTTTTTCAAATAAAACATGATGAAAAATATTTTACTTTTTGTCTGACCAATACAATCCCAGTAATATAATTTATTGGGACTTCCCTTAGGCCTCAACCTAAATCTTGATCACAAGATACAGGAAGGGCAAGAGCATGTGTCTCCTGAAGAAACTCCAATAATATACTGCCCCTTGAAGGCACTTGTGCTTCTGCTTCAGACAAGAGTCATTTCTACACCATTTCTCTAAGAGGATTTGTAATTTGCTCTGGCTACAAATGGTTTTCTGGGATATCCCCACATTTTCTCACAAAAAGCTGAAAGGCCCTTACCCTCCCTCCCCCCAATAAGTTAAACTTCTATAAAAGATTACCATGAGCCTATGACAGTCACAGATTTTTAGAAACAGCAGTGAAAACAAGATCTGCCTAAGTCTCTAACAAAAGAACAACTGCATATAAAACCTTGGAAAAGAAGAATCAGTATTTTTATCTCATGAATATGAAATCTGCTGAGAAGTTTCTAAAGTTTAACATTAAACATCTGAAGTTATATTCAGAATGGTTTGAAGTTTTAACAAAATGTCACATACTTTTGGAGCACAGTTACTAAAAATTAGACTAGTGTGTCTTTAGAACACCTAGGACAGTGCAGGCAGTAGTTATATATATTTAGAAAAAAATATCTAAGTTGCTGCAAAGCACGTTCACTCTATTATGATGCACAGCATCACTGGACTCACCCTGCTCTGATATTTTTCTAGTGTTCTTATTTGCATGTCAACAGCTCTCTAAAGCAATTAAAACAACTCTCATGTTAACCCTTGGCTTGCAATTAAATGGGCCCATTCATTCAAGTATGCAATACCTATTTTCTGGTGTTTTCTTTCCCAAATTTCTTTTAGTGGTAGAAATGCTTAAGTAACCCATGAGGAATCATTGCTGGAACTCTATGAATGGAATGTATTAAAAATACCTTGTGTGCAGTTCTTAATTACATTGTGAACAGTGACTAATATGGACAAATCAGTTTGATACCGAGCATGAGCAAGATGAGGGGATTATGTTCTGGAAAAAAACCAAAAACAAAAAGGAAGAAGCAAAAGTCTGCACTGGGTTATCATCCACTCTCTGTACACCTCACACAACACGAACCACTCAGGGACCTCCCATCTCATTGACTGAGACTAGGACAGACTTTAGTTTAAGTCATATAGATTTTTTTTCCTCTATATTACAGGTCTATTAGTCACTTCAATTAAATGTTTACTTCCCGTCCATACTGAGGCATTAGAAGTCTCATCTACCTTAGGGGTTCAGTGGGTTTCTCTAGAACTACTCTTGGAACCAGCACAGTATGGTCAAGTAAATAATGACCCCTCTGGGTCTGCGCTGCCCTCACGTTGATTTCTGGCGGTAGTGAAGTGTCAGGTCCCCGCCACTCTTCCAGATGAAGTGCTTTACAGTTCGAAGGTCCATGTTGGGGTCCAAAACCTGCACAGCAAACAGTCATCTTTTACTCCACAGGTCTGCTACACTTGCAGAAATTCTAAAAACACCCAAACCAAACACTCCAGTTTTCACAGTCCTAGGGGTGAACTGATACCAAGATGAACCATGCAAAGGCTCAGATTCTTCAATTAGCAACTGAACCTGATGCATTACTGAGAGATTTTAGCAGTGTAACATCTAACTTCAGACTACAACCACCTCCTCAGTACTTCATCTTCATGCACTTATTAGGCAATTAGTGGTTTTGGACCAATTTTAAAAACTGCTAAAAATGCAGAATTCAAACCATTCCAGAAACACTAAAAATACAACTCCATGCAATTGTAATAAGTTCATTTGTGAGTATGAGTAAGTAATCCTGTAAAAGTCACAAGTCAGACCAAATTAAACAGGTTTACTATGGAAAATCTTTCACCTGCCTATATGCAACTGTCTGAAACTCGTGTCAGCACTAAGTTAACATGATGTCAAAACATTATCTATTACCTTTAAAACTAAATAATTCTATAGCATTTTTTAAATTCAGTATTCAAAAATTCACTACCAATTCACTGCCACCCCTTGGTTTTGATCACAGGGAACTCACCTGGTCCTGGCACAGAAGTTCAATCTTCTCCTCTGCTAGCACAGCAATGTCCTCCTCCTTTTCTTGTTCTCCTGCTTTCTCATTGTTGGAGGAGCTCGTTGTCTGAGACTCGTTATCCAAGTTGATGATTTTCTCATACACGTGTTCCATCACTTTTCTCACCTGAAGCATGTCACTGGCTGACAGTCGGTCTCTATAGGAGTTAGAGAAGTTTGTCAGGAAAAAACTTGAGAAACTCTACTTCTTACCTTCATAATACCTTAGTGTAGCAAGCTATGCAACTACACACATCATCTTTATATTGTCTAATAGTAATTATCAAGACCATCCAGAATACCATGATCATAACAGCAATTTATCCAGTCACACAGCAAAAAACTCAGAAAAGTGGTTAAGATATTCAAAAGACCAGATAAAAATCTGCATTGATTTCTAACCTACACAGCTCCCAGTTCCAGCTCATGTGACTGGTAGTACTAGTTAGCATTTCCTACTGTCAGCTTTTGTCCCTTTTCCTTGCAAAAAGCAGTTATTCATCTGTTAGCAACAGGAAACAAAGCTGTGGTTCTGAACAGAGTAACCATCTATAAATTCATCTGTTTTCTGATTAAATACCACAAAACACATACTCATTTCAGTAGTTAGTTCTTAAGACATTTCTTAGCATAAACTTGAACAACTGTCTGTTGAACCCAAAACAAATCTACAGTTCTCTCAAATATTCTGATATAACTTAGTGCTTTAGAGCAATGCTGTTAAATGACTAAGAACTTCTAGAAATTCAAGCACAAAACAATTCTCTGGGAAATCAGTGAATTGGTTTGGTGTTTTTTTTCCCTGAGCTTGCAGGTTTTTTTCTACAATTTTGATATTCAATATTGATAGTCATATTTGCATTACTTACTTTTTTAGAGTTTTTGCCCCTGACGATGAATGAGGTTGGAGGTAGAAGGGAATCTTATTGAACTTGGGCATATTTTTCTAGAAGGAAACAAGTTTCAGAAATGTTAATTTAGGATGAACTGTTATCAGCTCCTATTTGCAGCAGCTGCTATGTGAAGTATATTCAGCTCCTAATTATCAAAACCCATGAGAGATTCTTAATCAACATCCCCACCACAGCCAAATTACTCATACTCCTGAGACACTTCAATTTAGATGATGCACAGATCATCTAGCTTTTGAATATAAATTATCATTTATTTCAAAGGCAATTAGTATCAAAAGACAGCAGCAATATGAAGTGTATTCTCTGTTCCTCACTTGAAAAGGATACCAATTACGCACAGGACTTTGAATTCTTTATCTAAGACAGTGTGTCAAAAGAAATGGAGCAAAAATACCTTAACTGGACACATCAAAAAACGGTGCATCTTGAAGGGTCTTGATTACAGACCTTGAGACCACTTATTTTAAATACAAACAGCGCAAAAATTTAAAATGTCATTTCAGATACTGCAAAGTTAATTGTAGTACATCCTAAAAAACTAAAAAAAGGCCAAACTTAGGCACCCAAAACTTACATCCACAGTGATGTCAATTACCCATTGTGGCACCGTTTCATTGAGAAGCATGGATTCGGTTTCACCTCCTGAATCCCGACACAACAACCTGAGACACACAGAAATTACCTTTATTGTAACAACAATTATTGTCATTTGCATTAAAAAGCTTTCAGGAGAGGTCCTGCCCTTTTAATGGGCAGGCAGCTTGAACTGTGTTAGCACCATGAACTTACTAGGGAAGAGATCACTTACTTTCTGTAAAGACCAGAAGGAGCTGTAGGAAGACAGATCCCAGAGCAGAAACAGGGAGTAGGATCTTAGGAGACTATGGCTATGACACAGAAAATTTGGGAAAGTACTTTGCTCTGGATTGTGTTATGTTTGTGTGTTGAAGTACAGAACTGTCAGGAGAAGGGGAAAGGCACCTGGCATAAATTCTCTTCTCCTTGGGAAAAACAAGCTCTGCATGTAAAGCATCTGCTAAGCTCTCACTAAAAGGAAAGAATAAAACCAATTTTAGGAAATGGGCACACGCCATGATGCAAAAAAGCCACATTTAATTTTACAAATTGCAGTAAGGTATTTTGTCAGAGTCCTGCAATCCACCTTTTAGGTCCCATAAGCATGGCTTGCTCCTTTCAATGGGGTCTTTTCAGTGTTCTCTTGAGCAGCAGCTGTGTAGCAGGTAAGATCCAGTACAGAATGGAGGCAGATACTAAGGCCCAGGTACAATGCAAATACATTGATACTGCAGGTTAAAAATCAGTTTTCCAAGCTGAAAATGGTTTCCCTGTTTTACTGACCAGTTTATGGACTGAAAGTTACATCATTCTGGGACCTGTTCAGCCTGGGAAACAAAACCAACAAATCAAACATTCCCCACCCCATAAATCTAAAATCCACTATCTCAGTAAATATCAAACAATTCACAGGGTTTGCAAGCTCAGCACTTGTTCTGCAACACTATTAAAGTGTCTCTGATGTATCACATACCATAGTGATACCAAGAAGTGTCATCAGTACACACCCATTGCAATGCAGAACCTGAGTCCTAATCTCTGGCAGGAAGGAGCATTCCACTGGATCATCAACTATAATTTTGGGAGCAGAAGCCAACTCTCCAGTGAGTAACAGCTCCTGAGTAACTAATACTCAAAGATCAGCATAATACACTCATAGGAAAAGTTCCATAAGAATCCAAAGCAGTAAAACTTCATTCTAAAGCACATCCTAGTTTATCAATTTGCAGAAAGAAGGCACCCAAAAATATCACACACAATTAAGGACTATACACACAGCTCCTACTGCTTTAAAACCCCACACCTTGTTGATGTTCATACTCATAGGCTCAGTTGGATAATGCCACATTATCAACACCTGCTTATTTTGCCTGTTGAGGGCATGTCTTGAATGTACAGAACAGATCCAAATAACATTTTTATAGCATTCCTGCTTGCACTAAGAAAGGGATTGCTCAGCCACGGGATTTATGTTTGTCAGTTTTTATACCTGAACAAAGTGCGTCCTCCAGCCTCACCAAAAATAACTGGTGTATGTGGTGGCACTTGGAAGTATCCATTTCCCTTCTGGACTCTGTTCTCCTGCTCCCCATTAACTGTAGGAAAAAAACCCACATAAAACAGCAGTGAGACTACACTAGGCCTTAAAATTGGGCACACATTCCACCTAGAGCAAATGTATCCAGTAAATTAAGATCATAAGCTTCATAAAAAACAAGAAAAGCCCTATTTCCAAGACAGAGCAAGCATATAAAAAGAAACACTAGAGAGTAACAAGACCAATAAAGGTTTGTGAAAGGCCTATTTCAAAAGCCTTTGAGGAGAATAGAGCTCAGGAGCCCAAAACCCGATGATGAGGTTTTTTCCATTTCTTTTGTCAAACTGAACAATACTAATATTAGAAATCAACTAAGGAGACTCTGCTGAGACAAGACTGTTCTTCCCTCTACAGTGACTGTACAGAACTCTGAAGGGTGTTTGCACTGCTCTTCTACCTGGATTTGCCAGATGTCAAAACAGTGTACCAGGAATGCTCAGACTCAGTGCCTTGAAGCTCCTGGGTTATAAATTCCATTTATTATAGCTAGCTACAGCAGCATGGTCTTCAAACACTGAAGAACCTGATTCCATATCAGGTTGATAGGACAAGATTAAAGAAAAATCAGCATTATTTATGCACCTCTTGAACAGTGCAGCTTCTAATCAGTAGGTAGCTTGAAACAATGCAGAAGAATTTGGATGCCTGACTTGCACTTGGGAAAAATCATCTTCATTACACTGTAGCATCTCATTACTGTATTTGAAGAGATGTTGAATTCAAGCAACATTAAAATTTAAATGGCACAGACTCATGAGATGAATGGTTCCTCAGCTTTCTAACCAGAAACACATGCAGTCAAAGAAAGGTCAGAAATTGTAATAAGCAAAGAAACCAAAACCAAAAATCTATATTGGAACGGGTAAACATGATACTGAAGTTACAGCAAGTGAAAAATCCTATTGTTTGAAAGATTTCTTCATAACAGTTCTCTGAACAATTGAGAGGAACAACAGTGCACATATTTCGTGTTTACTTAAATTTGTACCTCTACAAAAACACCAGTGTCCAACACGTACACTTCACCTTCCTAAGTCACTGCTCAGTGCCAGTTCCCTAAATTTTTTTTCTTTTGGAAGGGCAATTAAAACTGTTTCTGTTGTGAGTACTCCAAACATTCCACTGATCCACAACTCTACACAGGAATAAGCAGTGCAGCATCAATAATCCAACACCACAAAAGCCTGTGGGTGACACTTCTCATACCTTGTCTGGCTCTAAGCTGCAAACTTAGTCTGAGAATCAGCAGCTGAATCCAGAAGAGTCTGCCAAGTGCTCTAACCCTCCATGGGGACCAGTTTTGAAAGAAGCAAGCATCTAATTCTTGGCACAGTCTCATCACAAGTCAGCAAGATATGCTGAACGTACAGTTTTCTTAATTGCATCATCTATCTATAGAAAGTAATTTCTTAATCACCAAATATGAGACTTTTCAGTCAACTCTGACCTGGGTTGAATGGATTTCCAGCTCAGGAGTTACAGTCTCTTATTTTGCCAAATTCAGCCACTTTCCTACATTTCACATGGCTGTGGTTTTCGTCCAATGCCTGATCAGACTCAGCATTCTTACCTAAAAAAGGCATTCTAAGGTGTTTTCTACAGAGCTACTCAATGTATTGTTACATAGAATGTATTTTTTACAATAAAGCTTTTGTTTTATTTTGTTCACAATACCTAGAAGAAAACTGGAATTATGTCAAGAGAATACTTCCTAATGTTAGATAATTGAATTATTGTTCTTTACTGTCATTATCTAGAGTTTCTTTTCCAACTCAAGCTTCAGTTTGCCAGTAACTGTTTTTCATCAAGTTTTTGTAACTTCAGAATCATTTATTCACTCACTTTTTTTACAGACAGACTTAAGATTTTGGCTGATACTTTCAGAAGTACAACACACTTTCTGGTGTAAAGCAAATTTAGAAGTGCTAAAAAATGTTATGTCTATAATGCATAGACAGATAGGTGTAAGACAGCAAATCATGTTATCTATTTAAGAAACAGATATATAAACAAACAATGTGTGGACAAATACTAAAAAAGGAAAATATTAAAGTATTAACCATGGTTTATCTCATTTTCTTCTTCATCCACTGGATTGATGTGTGTTCTCGGCCAATACTCCAGAAGTGCTTGCAGCAGAAGCCCTCCAAGGTTTACTGTCAAGACATAGTGAGGCAGAACTTCAGTTACACAAAAAACATGGGCAACAAAATAATCTCCATTTGATCCACAGCTGAAAATTCCCCAAGAGTTTGAGCAGTTCTGTTCCCAAAGCAAACTATTTATGGGCACAGAAATCTGCTTGTCACAAGCTGAGAGCTGCATGTTACAGTCTTTCAGGAAAAGCTGATTTTAGAATCCCTGCTGTTGGATCACTCACGTGCTTTAACATTCTTTACAATAAGTTATAATTACTTTTTCCCTTTTGCTCCTTGAAGGTTTAAAACAAAATTAAATGTAAAACCTGAACATGAGTGTTTCAGAAAAAAAGGGAATATTGTCTTTGGAGAATTTGCTACAGAATTTAGTATTAAGAAAATAAGCCCCAAAATCCAACCAGATACTGACATACGTGGCACTGGAATACTTCAAAACATATATACTGGAATTCATTCTGCTTCTTTTGTTAAAATAAAACACTGATATTAGTTAAAACTTACATTTTGGATCAGAACCATCTGGACTGCTAAATCCAGCATCCTTTGCTGAAACCCAGGCTGCAAAGCAGTCACTTTCATCCAAAGTAATTGTCAACATCTGTTGGCAAAAGACCACGAGGAATTAATAGTTGTTTTGGATTAAACAAATCTATAAATTTCTAATTTTTTCCATACTTATCTGGGAATACAAACTAAAGAATTTCTAAATGCATGACAGCACATTTTGTTTACCAAACTGTATTAATTCAAAATTGGAATTGGTGGACTATATCACAAGCAAAAAATTAATTAAAAAAATCTGTTATTCAGATTATTACGAACAGAGGTAAAATTTGCTGGTTTACTTAAAAACAAATTTAACCCATCAGACAAGCAATGGGTGTTCTTCTAAAGTTAACAAACTAAAACCTTTTTGAACAAACAATATATGAAAAAATATGAAATATGACATTAAAACAACAGATTTAGGAGTGGTATCTCACCCCGGTTTTCAAGTCCACTGAGAACCAGTTTGGCACATAGACCATTTTAAATCTCTTCTTAATTTCTTCTTCAAAATCTACTTTCCCAAGGTCTTCAACTTTACATGCCTGTCCACCAGAAGAAATGTACAAGTACTGAGTCATATCAACACCTCAAGTCTTTTACTTGATTTTCATATACACTTGGAATGATTGTGACTTATGATCCCTCCCTGAGCACTGCAGTCCAAAACCATACAAGTCAAAGGTTAAACCTTTCTCAAAAAATTGAACGATAGTTTATATGGTAAGCAATTTTTTTTTCTTTTTTTTATCTCTGAAGTAGTGGCATCAAGCCAGCAGAGAGGTTTGGAAATATTACTTCAGATTACTAGAAAATATTTTCCCTATCACTGAGTAGACTGCTGTCTTCTAATACCCTCTGTCATTCCTCTCCCCATCAGTAGCAATATTTCAGTACTCTCCATCAAACACCAGTATTTGCTGCACATCAAGCAACAAATTCAGCTCAACTACTGCAATGGGAACAGCTGTGAGTGAATTTCTGTGCAGATGCTTAATTTCTGTTTTATTTCATATAAAAATGTCAGGAAAATTTTTAATAAAATGTTCATATTTTATTTTAAGTGCTCCTAAAGTAATTCTGTTAAAATCCAAATTATTATAATCCACTTGCTAAGTCATCCTGAAACACTTGTTTTAAGCAAACACTAAGGATTGCAACCTTGGAATTTATTCCCTCAAAATCCAGGAAAAGTTACAGGAAGCAAAGACTGAAGGGTGCAGCTACAGGTAGGAAAATCTCCCTCTTTTCTTCCAGCATCCTCAATAGAGAGTCTCAGCTTCTGAGTGCAAGGATCCTACATGGAAGGCAACACTCTGAACTGGCCAATAATCCCATCTCTACAGTGATTATGTATTTAAACACATTAAGTGACCTTTCTCACAGCCTTACTAAGAAAAAAAAAACCTGAATGAAAGTAAAAATTAACATCAGCATTTGACTTTGGTCCTGAGATCTAACACTGCACACTTACATACACACTAAAATAAAGAAAAGCTATTAACTTTTCAAAAAAAATAATCTAGATAATATTTAGTATAAATCTATATCCTCCAACCTAATTTCTTTTCTGCTTCAGTCAACAACTCAGTAAGTTGCCTGAGCATGCTTTACCTCCTTATTGATCTTGGCTGGTGCACTGCATAGTTCGAAATGAAGAAAATATTTAGAATTTAAACAGGCTTTTGCCAGAGACTAAATCCCACTGGTGTGGGATTTGAGTCCTTCCTTTCTGCACTCTTTCCCCTCTCCTCTGACCAATCATTAGGTAAAGCACCTTAAAATGTCACATCAAGTCTCCCTAGGCAACACAAGGCAGGAGCCAGGCTTCCTTCTGTTCACCTTCCTGCCATTCCTGCCTTACCAGCTGACACAAGCCCTCTTTGAAAGAAAGCCCCATCAAAACAGAAACATGTCAATACTGGATCGGATTCAGGTGAATGCAGGTATCAGCCTCACATCAGGGACAGCTACAAAAAAGCTCAGAAATGCCCCCTCCTTTTTCAAAAGGCAAACTTTCCATGATGTCCTGAGACAGAAAGATGATTGACTTTCTACCAAAGACATCTCCAACACTAAAAATACATACATTAAAAAAGCAGCACAAAATAATTAATCATCCAACAGTAGAAAATCTGAAATTACATCCTTACCTTCAAGACATCCCAGTATGCCACATTATTATTTGTATCTTTGGTTAATATGTGTCTCTTGTCATTAAGAATGTGGCACTGAATAATACTAGCACCCCCTGGCAAAAAACCAAGAATTAAGGTTAGTACTGCCATTATTTTTTCCTAATATCACATTAGATTAAATTGCATAGCATGACATACGCTGTTCTTTGGTTTCAGTTTTTTTGTGTAAGGCTTGGATGTCACCAAGGTTTAAACACAATGTTAACTGTAACCAACACTGGATAGACAATAACCACATTGTTCTGCTTGAAATCATAGCATCAAGTTTTTAAAAACCGGAGTCAATCTTAAAGCTCTATCACTTGTCCTAATGATAACAGATTTTACAAGGTCTTCTGAAAAACAGTTGTTTACCTTTTATAACTTGGTCAGGCTGTGTACACAGGGGTGGTATGGGATTGGTACAATCATTATCATAATCTCCTGATGCTCTAAAATTGTGGATTCCTTTCAAAGTCTAAAGAAAGAAGGAAAATAGTAACATTCATAATCCGCTATAAACTCTGCTTTTATCTGTGAGTAACAACTGCCAGTTCATGCTGCTATTCAGATGTTAACAATCCAGTTTCAAGAAAGATAATTTATTCCTAAAAGTACCATAAATAGAGAGCAATGAAAGTAATTCAAAGCTTAATACCTTTTGATCAATTTCAATATTAGTATTTTACGATTTAAAGAAAGCTAACAGATCACAGCACATCCCAGTCAAATTGAAAGCAACAGCCCAACAGTTCCCAAACCAAGACTGCAAGTTCCATACTCAACTGAACTCACAAACTGAAATATATCACTTACCCATTTATTCACAGAGGATTTAGTTGTTGCAACCCAAAGTGCTGGAGGAGGATCAGCCGATCTATCAAGTTCCATCTAAATAATGAAACAAACTTTTAGTCATGCTTGACTTATTTTCCCTTTGATAATTGTCTTGCAAAGATCTGCTCCCATAATTGAAACTGTCTTAGGAACAGCACTACTTTCAGTTTACTGCAGAAATACAAAGTTTAAAAGATGAAACTTCTGAAAATCAAGAGGAATTATTACAAATATTCAACAAATGAATTGTAGACATGGGTAATAGTAGATGCAATGTGTATTAACACACAGTAGTTAAAGCTGTTTCCAGCATGATGCAATCTTGTCTAATGGACAGTTTGGTAAGTACAGTATTTTCTCAGTTACTTTGTATTCAGACAATTCATATGGTTAAAATGAGAATGTGAGAAGTTCTGTACTAATAGAAAAAATAGCAGAGCTTTATATACTTGGGTCTGCCATTACATTTCTCAGATTAATGAATCACTGTAGCCAAGATTAGAGGCCCCTGAAATTTCTTATATTCTGACTTTTCCATAACTAAATTAACATATACAGGATTTTTTCTTAACACACTAAGCTAGAGTTCACTCACAAGGAAGCCAGGCTGTTTGTATCTATTGGTATTGGTTTCAATTGAACACTCCTTATAAACCTGCAGGTTCCAAAGGTCATGTCACTGAAGTTACAGACAGCAAAAAAATTCAAAAAACAGTCTCTTTGAAAGATTCACACTTGTGCAGGCAAACATCATGTTTAGGCATTCAAAAAACCTATAATCAACTTTACTCCTGGTTCCCATGAGTATGTAACAGACCCTAACACAGTCCTGTGCACATATGCTGCTGCTAAGAAAAACCAATTTTTGTACAAAACCATGGCAATGCCAGCTCAGGCTTCTTAAAACTATACTAAAGCCTGGTAAACCCAACTTCTCATGTCTGAAGCATATTTAATTTCAGTAATATTTGAATTTGCATATTTTAAGTAGCTGCCAGGCATCCATCTTCTTCAGACAATTCAATAGGTGTAATTTAGGAGACGAAGCCAATCTGCTGAAGATGTGGTATAATAAACACTTGTTAGCCAATGTGAATTCTTTAATCAATTTATACCTCAAGCCACTGTTTCATGAGACAACATACAAATACCCTTTTATACTGTGAGGATGACAGAACATTGGCACAGGATGCCCAGCAAGGTTGTGAATTCTCCATTCTTGGAGATACTCAAAAGCCATCTTGATGTGGTTCCAGGCAACTGGCTCTTGAGCAGGGGAGAGGGAGTGGACCAGATGAGCTTCAGACATCACTTCTAACCCCAAACACTCTGCAATTCTCTGAATTAAACTCAATTACCTTAAGAACTGGTGCCTTTTCTTCACAGATCAGCACATGGATATCAGGATTTCGTAGATCTGTACAATAAATCTTCCTGTCTCTTCCTCCTGAATAAACATGAGTGAAGGCTTCATTGACCTGCAGAGCCCAAACACCTTCATCGTGGACTCGGTATGTGGCTATGCATCTCTGCTGCCCAAGGGACCACAGGCGAATAGTCCCGTCAGAGCTGCCTGAAAGACACTGAGCAACAACGAGCACACTTCAATTAAGCAGGTATTTAAGTCTTTGAAAATACTTTTTCCCCATAAAAAGCTTTTATAATTCATATGGTTATTTTTCCATTAAGATGGTGCTAAACAGGTACCAACTCTAGTCACAATTTCCAGTATTTTATGTAAACAACCCACTCCATACCTAGATGAATCTGTAATAAAAACAACTTTCACCCATCCAGCCTCACTGCCTTAACCACTAAATACCTGTAATACTTGTTAAGCTACCTTCTGTAACCTATGACATTAAATTACATTGATATGGACTAATGATGTTTCTGCTCTCTGTAAAATGCCTTCGTCTCAGGTTAAAGCACATACCTGGGTGCCATCTCTGTTCAACAACAAAGCTTTGACATTGTCTGTGTGCCCTTTGAGTTTCATCAGTTTTGCACAAGTCCTTGGATCCCACACTCTTAGAACCTATGGAAATAGACATTGGATAACTGGCATTAACACCATTCTTCCCACCAATGTGTTACCCCTGCAGTAATTAAGCCTTTGCAAATGAATCAACCCTTATTTTGAACATATGGACATCCACCACAGAAAATATATGTCAGAACAAGACAGACACAACTATATCTTATGCAGCTCTAATAATCAGATTCTCTTGATTTTAATTGAATTTGTTCTGGTTTCTTCTGTCTAAAAGAAATTAAAGAGTGGAAGTGACTGGAAACAGGACAGTGTTTCCAGATGCAGGCAAAAAAAAGCAATTCTGAGAATCCTCTAATATGCTTCACTGGTGTATCCTATTTTCATTTTTATATTGTCTTGGAAATAAAATTCTCTCAAGGTTAGATTAGGTAAAAGAAAACACCACATAGAGACTTAAGCCTGTTTCACCTTCCTTTACAACAAGGAGCAAGGGCTGTCTTTTGGGAACACTTGAGCTTCATTAGCTCACTTCATTTCCCACTTCCTGCAGGGATCTCACAAATTGCTGGCACCTTCTCTCCTACCTGCAGCAACTGCTTCAGTCTTGATAATCATCTGAGTCATGTGCCCTCAAAATCAGAGCTCTTGTGGGGAAATGTAACAATCTCTGACAAAGAGGGTTACACAAGATGATCTGATTGTCTCCCCTATGTATTAAAGCTCTATGGATACATCACATCTTCAGCCTGAGGCAGGATTTGTATCCTACACTTGGCACTCCCACTTAAGAGAAGCGTCTGCTCTCAGTACTGAAAACACAAAAGCTGCTACAGACATGACATTGAAAATGAATCAAATTGTCTCTTTGTACTGAAATCAAACTGAAGTGAAATGAACCTTAACGAATTTTGCTTACCTTTTCAGTGGACCCTGATACAATAACTGTTCCCATTTGATTCATTGCAAGGCTGTAGATTGAGTCTTTGTTCCCACTCAGGGAAGAAGCTATTTCAAAATAAAATTCACATTTCAATTTTAACGCTGTCATTTGAAAAACATACTTATTCACTCAAAATGGGTATTTTAATACCCTTTGACCCATGAAAATAGTGCTTCTCTGCCCTGTATATAGAGCTGCTTTAAGAAAGACAATGTCTTTTTCTAATGCTAGAAAAACCCCATTCCAATTCTTCATCTACTACTGCATAAAAACAAAATAACCCCTCAGATTTATGGTCATTACTATCTTGGCACCCTTTTGGCACCACAATTCTGTGCCAGGGCCATCAAGCTACTCTTGGTCAACTATTTTATTGGAGTATGACACTTTGTGAGCTTGTAATACACAGCATTTGGATTTAAAGGCAGAGATTTTTTTCCAAGCCAAGTATCAGTAAAATTCTACATTTTGTATTAAAGGCTTCTCTCCTAGTTCAGCAGAGATGCAGAGAAGTTACACTGCAGCACTGAAATGTGGTGAGTATGGATGCTACCTCTGCATTTATGAAAGCCATATGGCAGCTCCTTAGCATCACACCTACCATCAGAGCTGAGGAATTCTACACCATCCAGCCTAACCCACTTTTGGAGATTAAAGTACCAGTCCCTCAACTGGGAAAAGCACAGACACAGCAAATGAAAATCATCTATTTAGAGAGCACAATCAGGCATTTCATCAAGCCTCAAATCCATACCATCAGTATGCCAAGAAGGCTAAGAATAGCAACAAACTGCATGGCCAGCAAAAACGTGAAACTTCACACAATGATTTATTTATATGATGGAGCTGAGTTTCCAACACAGGCTTTGTAACCTAATATCATAATGTAGTATCACATTTTGTCACAGCAGAAGAACCTGTGTCAGGGGAGGCTTAGGCTGGATATTATGAAGAATATTTTTCCCCAGAAGGTGGTTGGGTACTGAAAAGGCTCCCCAGGGAACAGTCACTGCCCCAAGGCTGCCAGTGCCCCAGGAGCATTTGGACAACACTCACAGGCATAGGGTGGGATTTTTGGGATTGTCCCATGCAGGGTCAGGAATTGAACTCAAAGATCCTTGAGGGTCCCTTACAATTCAGGATATTCTATGACTATGAAGAATGATGCAGCTTTACTTCAGGGTCCTCTTAGCCACTGGTTATAGCATCCAAATGCAAACTGTCAAATGAAATCTATTATTTGGAGCTAAAATAAAGTGAGTCTTCCACTGTCCCCAGAGAACAGCTAAAAGCAAAACACAGAACTGAAAACTCTTGAAGGTTAGCACACTGTTCAACAATCATAATAAATTAGGAAAGGATAATATACAGAGTTATCAAAAGCTGGATAGCAGGAATAGGAAAATCTCAAATGTACAGAAGCAAAATTTATGCCAGAACAAAAGCAAAGCTCAACTCCATCCTCTTCTGGAAGGGACTACCTCTCAAAAGCTAAATCTCTCCACTTAATTTGAATTATAGCTCTGCTGACTGAGACACTCTTTAAAAATGGGCTTCCCTCTTAATGCTGGCTTGTGTACACTGCTTCCAGGTAATCAGATAGGAAACTAATGCACAAGAACAATTTTCATTTGTAATCTGAAAAAATCCATACTGCTTGAAAGGACTCGGGAAAACAGGTTCTGTGAGGACATACACTGTGTTCTTTCCAACAGAAACACTATTACTGGGGAGCACTAAAATGAAAGAAAAAACTCCTCTGCTTCCTCTTCTTGCCCCTTATGAAATATTTGTGTTCCTACCCTAGAAATGCAAATTTCTCCCCATCACCTTAGAGGTAATGTCTCCACTCCCATTTGATCTTGGGTTCAAAACAAGCATCAGCTCCTCAGTACTCCCCATCTCCCATTTCTGATTCACTTGAATAATTTAGGCTCTGTATCACTGTTACAGCGTACAATAAATGTTTTTATGTTTTTTTATTATCCCACTACTGAGTTTTCCTGTGAGCTCACAAATAAGTTCTTCCTTCAAAAACTCTTTGTTCAAGTAGAAGACAGCAAAGCTGACAGTTATCAGCAAAGTTCGGCTATAAAATAATTCTACTTTCAGTGAAAATAAGAAAGAAATAGAAGCATTTTATACTTCTGGGAAAGATAAGGTAAATCACTTTAGTCATGTGCCATCCCAATACCATTCTGCAGTGCAACACAACTCACTAAAGCCATCTCTCTTCCAACAGCTACTCAGACATGTCAGCACAAGGCTATACTTGAATTAAAAAGTTCTTCAGACAACAAATGCAAAACTGACAGTTCTGCCCAGCAGATGCACCTTTGGTTTTAGAAGCTACCAAATCTTTAAAATTAATCACACCTTTCAAAATCAGCCCAACACAGTAAATAAAAAAAGCCACACCAACACAACTACATGCCTGCCTCTTATTTATAGAATCACATATTCTTGAAATGTCTTAGGAATATGTTGTGCCAATTCCAAATTTTAGTTTTGCAGATTTTCCTTGAGTCATTCCTAACCTATGACTGATGAAGCAACTAGTCTTATTTAAAAAATTAAGATGTGGTAGTGTGCAAGATAGTTCTGCTCTTTCCCAATGCGTTTGAGAACCTGCTATTGTTTAAACACCTACCAAAGTGTAAAATGAAAGAGGTCTGTCACTGTAAACACAATTTTTCCAACCTACCTAACCAAGCAGCAAAGTACACTGTGGTCACACTAGACCCTCTTTTTCAAAAAAAAAATACTGTAAAATAGCAAATACAAACCAGGATGCCATGACCCAGATCTATGCTATTCACTCAAATCCAACTGAACCTCACGGCTAGTGACACTTCCCAGAAGAGAAACTTAACCAGCTCTACCCTGACCATTCTGAAAAAGGCAGTGGTGGAATTGCTGTATAAAGAAAGATCTCACAATTTATGTAATGCCGTTCTGGGAGAGAGAAGGAGAGGTGACTTTCTAAAAGATGATGGTGACATTGAGAATTAACCCTGATGAGGAGAATCTACAGTTTGCCCTTGCCTTTTAATCTCCAGTGAGTTAAATCTCACCAATATGTCATCCTTGTATCTAGTCAGTGCTGTGTGTTACTCTGTATGGTTTTTAGTCCAGTTTATATAGAAACTATTCTTCTGACAGATTGGATAAATGTATCAAGGAGCTGTACTGCCTGTTTTTTCAGCATCTATACAAGCAAAAAGAAATCCCAAATTATAATACATAGAAAAATATAGGAGCAAATAAGCTAAGGAACATTCATATAAAAGGTTGGTTGAGAAGCTAAAAGCTTCTCAAGTTAAAGCTCTATCAAGTTGCAGAGAAACCAGCATGTCACAGTTCAGGAGAAACAGTTCAAAGAGACTTGTCCTCCATTCTAAATGCCATGACTGTTGGCTGCTCTAGATTTCCAGCTATTACATAACACAACAAATGGACTGATTGCATACAAAACCCACCTTCAAATTTCTTGCCCATTTTTTATGTACAGATAGAAACAGCACCCACAGTTTTAAATTCATCTCACAGATCACCCTACTCAATAAAATGCATTGCATTTGCCTCCCCTGCCCAGGTACCTACTTGTGACAGTGTTATTTGAGGCAGTCAGTGCTGTGAGAGTATTTACATCCCAGAGGAATATTTGTCTGTCCAGCCCAGCAGATGCTACCAGCTCCTTATCTTTTGCATATGCTAAGGCTTTCACATAGTCCTACGATAAAATGAAAGTAACAATATGAATCAACAATGTTATCCTTTTGAAGTCTACATCTCAATAATTGTAAGAATGGCAGTGATCACACACAGTATTTACAGATAATATTTTTCACCTTATGCGTCCTTAGTGTTGACATGCAAAATCCCTTATGTGCATTCCACACTTTAACAGTAGTATCTGAAGAAGCAGATATCACTAAATTGGAAAGAATAAAGACTAAATTTTAATGGCTTATATATTACTTTAGGGCATATTCGTAACTACTCTAATTTGCTTTTCAAAAAGCAATTTATATACACATTTCAATTTTCATTAAAACAGCTGCTCACATAATTTAAAAAAATTTACAATATACATCACAAATTAATTCTACATGCTAAGAAAAGATGGAAAATAATTAAAGCAGCAGATAATTTACTTGTATACAGTTTCTGAATACTGTAGTTCTGAAACTTTTAAGTACTTACATGTTTTGCCATTGCAGCAGAGCACAATGTCATTTACCCAATCTGTGTGATGTTCCATAGATGCTATATAAGGGTCTTGCTGCAAATTAAGAAAAAAATAAGCTCATCACCAATGGAGAAGATTGTGACTATCAGACCCTGTCGTGATATTATCTTCAATCTGCATATGGATCCAAAGTTCCCTAATTGTTTGAAATCACTATTTCAGAACCTTTTTGTGATAGAACTATACAGTTATGTAAGATACCACAGTATGAGCAATTATCAAAAGGATTTTGTGATCACAGTAATTGGCAGCTGTTAAAAACCATCACATACAGCCCTGGAGGCAGCTTACCAGCAGGATAATTTGGAAAAAGTAGGTTTAGACACAGGAACCCCCTCCTGACTGACCTTGTGCTGATTGACACTCCATATCCTTATGATGGAGTCCCGGCCTGCCGTGAAGAGTCTGTTTAATGCTGGGTCCAGCTGAAGCGCATTTACCCCGTTGCGGTTGTACTTCTCCACTTCATCTCTAATCACATAGGAGACCTAAAACACATTTGCACAAATCCAATTATGGTATTAAGATACTGACCTGGTCATAAAACCTGAACATCTAATTTCATCTTTGTGAGGTTCTTGAGTAAAAAAATATGAAGAGTTTTACAAGCATTGTCTGTCAGTTTGAGAGTTACCAGCACCAAAGTCATTTGGCCCCAAAAATGGGGAAGAGCCACAGAGAAGACTCAGCAGTGATAGAACTGGAGCCCAAAAGAGTGTTTTAATCGTTACAACTTAAGCTAAGTTAGACCCAGAGAATCCTCAGCTCAGTTCCCTGCTGTGTGTGTATATTCTGGGTGATCTCAGACAACACACTGAGTCTGTGTCTCACTTCCCAAGTGGGTTCCACAGTTTCTTTACCTGGGATGCCAGTATTTCCCAGCCTCACAAAGGAGAGGATATGGTCACCATGGCTTACAAAGCACTGAAAGACTGCAGATACAAATTCAAGCTATTTCAGGTGTCACTATTATTTTTAAACCAATTTTTAAAGAACTACCTACCTGCCAAAATAATAAGAAACTCAAACCCTTACTGCTCTTTCAGGTAAATTATTCCATTAGTTTCTTCCCTCCATGTTTGACAGTACTGTGTGTAAAGGTTATTTCATGGATTTGTTCAGAAAAACTAAAAGGAAATTTCAAGAGATCCTGAAAGGCCACAGCAGTCTCCATTATTAGTATTCAGTAAATACAATTCTAAGACACTACAGTTTCTTCAGAGCTACTGCACTCATTTTCCTGATCCCTGCATTTACACAGGGCTTACACACTACTCTGAGGAAAGCCCTCACACTGAAGGAAAAGGAGGGGAAGATGCCAGTTATGCATCTTCCCAGATTCTGTAAAATATAATCAGAACAAGGTAAAATTTCATGCTTGGTATAATCAAATCTGCTCAAAGCAGGAATAATTTGGATACACAAGTGCCAGTGTTTTGAGAATGCTTATAAGGAGTATTCCTGGGCTAGAGATCTGAAAGCAGTTTGTCACTTCAGTAACTGTGTTAAAGTAGTATAAAGAAAACGTTTTCCAGATCAGATCTCAGTGACACAAAATAAAACCAACAAAGGAAGATGTTCAGTGGTCCTTATCACTGAAGAAATATTTTACAGCAGCTCGGATTCCATACCATGAGAACTGACAGGTCCATTTGGTGAATGTGGGCAACACCTCCACTGAATTATCCCATCCCCTGGCAGCACAGCCAGAGAACTAATGCTTCCAGAAAACACGCGTCCAGTGCTATTCTTTGTTTGAGAAACAGCTGGAGCAGCTCTACAGACCAACACTGGATGATGAAAATTAAGAGCTTCCTGAATCCTTCTGCCTCAACACTCTCCATTTACCATTCCACAAGTCCTTCACTACATTAATGTTATGTCCCAATGCTCTTAAAGACCCTCTCAGCCACTCTCAGCCCTTTTAGTATCACAGCTCATCCTCACAGTTTTAGATCATGCCCTCATTGCTGATACTTTTCAGCTTCTCTCACCCATTCCAGACTCATCCATAACGTTCTTGCTATCCAAGCTCAAGTTTCCACCTACACACAGCTCCAGAGACACTGCTGAAAGAAGGCACCATCAATCACGCAGAAATGTTATGTTAAAACACTTCAAGTACTTGAGGTATTATTTTTTTGTGAGATGTAGGGAGCAAGATGTTACGTACCACTCCTTACCTGGGCTTAATCATATCACGTCTATATTGCTGAAAGACCCGCACAGAATATATGCATGAAATAATGTTAGAGTCAAAGTCACAGTTTAACATGATACAAACACAAGGCAAAGGGATGGCCATCAAATTCATGCTGCTGTCAAACTCTTTGAATAAAGCCAATGAAAACACTCAGTTAAAAAAACTAAATGTGAGCAGCTAAGACACAAACACAGAGGTCAGTAGATCAAATGTGATGTTACTTATTATAGAGAACAATATTCTCCTGACACAGTATCAGGCTCAAGATCAGCACGGCCCTTCACCTCTTGTTTTCCCAACTGCTAGCAGGATATTCTTTGAGAAATCTGCAATTTTTGGATTTGTTCCTCCTCTGCCGGTCACCTCCCATATTTGTTATATTTTCAGGTATAATTTAAGAGCTCTTCATTCCACTCCTAAGTTAGACTGTCAAACTATGTTAGTCACCTAAGCACGGTAACACTTATGCTTTTTGCACACAACAATGTTACTCTTTCTAATTTAACAGAGCTAAAGAAAAACACAGCCATAAATATTTAAAAATGCAAAAAAAACCCCAAATGATGGCTTACTTTAGTAAATAAGGTACTTTTCATATATGATTAAAACTTTCACAGGACTTTGGAAACTGAGTCATATTTCTACATTAATCTTGATGGAATTAAAGTCAACTCAACCAAATGCTGTTTTTCCCTCACACAAAGACATAAGAGAGACTGACAACCAGTTCTCACTACCACCAGTATTGAAATATTCAAAGTTAATTTGCCCTTTATTCACTTTAATGACTTCCACATATTAATTTAGTCAAACATCTCTTGGCAAGTATTGTTTTTATTTTAAAAGAACTGGGACAAACAGAGAGGTTATATTGTTTCAGGGTTATTGTTCCATGGTAGATCTGAGCTGGATCTCAGCAGCAGTTGAGCAGGAAACCCAACATCATTCTTCTTTCTCCCTGTGAGAAACTTGAGAAAATAACTTTGCTGTAACAACTGAATTAAACAAGATTAAAATCTTGGGAGTAAATACAAGAGATATTTGATGGAAAAAAAAATATGGCAAAACAACAAAAAGAGCTTGACACAAAATTCCCCAGTAGTGACTGCTACTGGTCACAGAATTCAACCAGTTACATTAGTCTCTCCTCAGACTTATAATTTTACAAAGTATTATTTACTGTCCACAGAAGGAATAGTATACTCGTACTGATAAACTGTCTTAAAAACTGAAGTAGTATTGGTAAGAAGAAAAATAAATATCTATTTTATTAGGTAATGATAACTTCTTCCATGGCAAGAAACAATGACAGATATTTTTCAATCATAAAAGTAATTCTAATCCAAATTAAGCATGGTCTCTTTAATTTTTTATTTTTTAAATTTCTAATACTATGAGGACAAAGAGAAAATTAAAATGAGAGAAAATTATTCTGTGGTCAGCAAGTTGATGGGACACCACACCAACATTTCAAATGAACACTGCAATTTGAGCAGTTGGCTAAGGACAAGGCAAACCATTTGTCCTGAAAACAGTATGAGCTGAAAAGGATTACAACAAAAAATGTGCTCTCCAGCTCATTTTGGAAACCTATGGATATCCAAGTAACTGCCAGTTGCTTACCCTTAAAACACTTAATAAATGTATTTTCTCATCCAAATAAAGTGTTAAATGGTCCACTCCTGCTAACCAGTCATTGAGGCTGAAATAAATGTCTTGTATATTAACAAAACAACAAGAACAAAACACACAGCACACATGGCTGAACTAAAAATAACCCCATGAGACATTTGATGCACACCACATGGAACCCTTTGGAATGGGAGGTATAACATGAGAAGCATCCAGGCTTGTACTTAAATGCATTAATTCAATATTAGCATAGAGGGGAAAATTAAGGGCTCCACAAAATCTGTTGAAAGGCTGTTGAAATGCATGGGGTACTTAAAATACATCAATAAGAGCAACTTGACTAAAAGAGCTGACACTTGTATAACAATGGTGGACACGCAGCCAAGCCCACAAAATCAAAACATTCACTAATAAGAACAGAAGATTGCTGATAATCCATATGTGGTTCTCCATTATGTTCTTATTTGGTGGGAAAAATGGTGAGAAAGTGCTTTTTTGGTTGGTTTGGTTTTTGAGTGTCACTTAGCATAGAATTAAGAAATATTAGTAGATTTAGTATGTATATGAAACAAATACAAAAACAAAGCACATATTCAAGCATGTGTGTACACAAACTTATCTAAATAATACAAATGCAGTAAAGTTTTGGTTGAGGAGAAACTGCTGTGATAAAATTCACCTCTGCTCTTGAAGCACACAGATTTTCTCACTGCAGATAAAGTACCAGATTCTGTCTGGAAATGGTGATCCCCCAGGAAGTGAGAGCTCTGAGTTCTCAGTGGCATTTGCTCCACACAGGACAGGCTGGAGCACATCCCTGCTGTGCCCTTTCCATCAGAGCACACAGAGCCAGGGGCAAACCACAGACATGATAATGGCTGGGATATAGATGACCATGGCTTTATTGCCACCATGGTCTGGGAGGGGCAGGGTTTGTGGGATATGTAAGATTTTACTACCAACCAAAGGCTTTCACATCGACGCTGCTGCAGCTTTTAGAAACCCCCATAATGAGTAAGAATCTTCCACAGCATCCGTGCACAAACATCCCAAACATCCACTCATTATAAAGAGTTTATGAGATTCAGTACACTAAGTGGATCAGGATTAACCATTTTAATGACTACCTAAGAGCTCCAGAGATAAAGCTACTGCCAACAAATACATTTTGGCACAGAAAGCCAAGTGAATTTCTTGCAGGACTTACAGCGTGTTTCCTGCATGGATGAGTGTATCAGATGATGTGGGCTCATGTTACCCTTGCTACATTACATGACTTATAACAGATTTTATCTTCATAGTGGGTAAAATCTGCTTTTAAAACATTTCACCAAACCATGTGGAGGAAATAGGAACCAGCTGAGCTCCAAGGACACTTATTCCTTGTTTCTAAGTGAGCAATTAAAAAAAAAAAGGTATTTCTCAAAATCATGGAAGGGTTCCATGAGATCTGAATTGCATCAAGAATGAGATAAGCAGAGGTAAAGCACCTAGTAAAACAAAACAAATTGCTTTACTATCTTGGTGGAGCATATGCATCCCTAAAAATATGGCTTTTAATTAAGGTGACTATTTGAATTTTTATCCAGGTCTCCAGGCTCTAGAATAAAAGTAATGGAAGGCATTAAGAAGCTCATTTTTATCCTTTTATGATGGAATCAACATACTGGCTATTTGTTTGCTTAAGCATTATCTATTAAATAAATATATTTGTAACTATAATTTTTACATTTATTAAGTAAAAAATATAAAAATAACAGATAAAATCTAGTAAGCTGCAGTATTAGTGCACAAATATGAAAAATTCAGTTCAAAAAGATCATAATGGATTGGGTTGGAAAGGAACTTAAAGACCATGTCATTTCAACCCCTGCCACAGGCAGGGACACCTTCCACTAGACCAGGTTGCTCAAGCCTCCATCCAGCCTGTCCTTGAACACTTCTAGGGATGGAGAATAAGATTTTCTTATTCTGTATAAGACTTAAAGACAAAAAGTCCTTAAAATTCATGCAATCATAAGGGTGCTGATCCTTATATGGCAAAATTCACATGTGTTGTCAACAGGTTTTGAGTGCAGGGGTAAATTTATTCTGGTCGAAGCAAGTTTGGGAGAGCAGTTACAATGCTACCCCTCCAGGGCAACTACTTCAAGGCACCTGCTGAAAAGTGGCTTCCCCTTGACTTAATTCCCAGGACAACATCTGAAAGCTACAGCACACAGACAACAGCAGTGTCTGACACATCTCTGCATCCTCCTTCCCTTCCCAAATCACACAGCCTTGCTCCTGCATCCTTCAGAAAGGCAGGGCTAAGCTTAACAAATGCCTGACTCCCATTTAAAGAGTTAAACTTCTTTCCTTTTTCTATGCATGGAATTTACTTTGAGGCCTAAAACATCCACTCTGATTAAACCCTTAGAAACTACAATTATATGCAGAAGCACCCTAAACTGACTATTTTGGATGGCTTTGCTTACCAGTAAAACAGGTGCATCCAAGCTAATAATAGTTCTGATTTCCACAAACTTCAACCAGCTCTCCTACCACGTAAGGAACCAAGTTCCTCCATGCTTGAGAGGCGTCTTTTGTAAAAGCCTCTTCTTCCAGCCTCATAGGTTGGGAACAAATTTCTCCAACTCTATCTCAAAAACTTTATGTAGAAGCACCCTAATGCTCAGCCATTGGGGAGTAAAATAAATCACGAGTGGTTTTATCATTCCATTAGCAGCTGATGGATAAAACAGCCACTTAAAATTCATTTCCTGACACTAGCCAAGCAGGTGAAATAGTAAGAATCAAGAAAAGAATCCAGCTTCTAGCCAAGCTTTATAAATGTTCATCATGGAATTGTTTGGGTTGGAAGGCGCCTTACAGATCATCTCATTCCACCCCCTGCCATGGGCAGGGACACCTTCCACTATCCCAGGTTGCTCCTAGCCCTGTCCAAATTGGTCTTGACCACTTCCAGGGATGGGAAGCTTCTCTGGGAAACACAACCAATCTAGATCTAAACTTACAATGCACTGCTGAGACACAGATCAGTGTCATGTACATCCAGTGTCATTAGTATGTGAAGTGAAAAAATACCACACAGAACAATAAGAGCAGACAAAACATCGTAAACCAGCACAAAACCACCTGTAAAAACAAGCTTTTGAGCTAAGCAATGCCTGGAGAACAAATGTAGTAGTAAGAAAAGATAACAATGAGCTCTTTGATGCATGCTGTTGTCAGGGAAATACTACTTCATAAATAGGAGTACATCAAACAAATATCAAGATATAATAAAATCCCCCTCCTTAGGGGTGTAACCTGCAAAAACTCGTCTATAGCACAGGCAATTAAGTCAACAAAGGGATATTATACTCTAGATTCTTTGTATTTTAAAGCATATCCAGTTTTTTTTCTGGCAAGGTAAGGGAATTCTTTATATAGAATTGAGAGTGCTTCCCTTAACCACAGAGAACACTAAATGCTCTGAAGAGATGTACATTTCCTCTGTGTGATAAATGATGTGTCCAAAAGCCAAACCCACCTCTGTTTTGAAAGCTCCTAATGCTATTTCAAGCCTAATCAATATGTCATTTGATCACACTAGATATGTACAGCTCAAACTTGCACTTGCCACTAGGCAGCTTTGCACATTGATAAAGCATTAAGTCTCTTCCATCGTGAAAGCTGTAAAAACATTTAAAGGGCTGGCAGTATCACAAACAAGAACAAAAGTGTTGGGGACCATAAAATAAAACCATTTTCATGACTTTTACTGTTAAAGAGCCTTGACTTTTTATACACACTTCGATAATTTCAGTGTCCACCACGGCTACAAAATCTACTCGTAGCTATACGTGAGCCTGAACCACAGGATTTAATTCTTCCTCAAGTGTGCTGAGAATGTCTACACCCTGTAGACATTCTGACTGCCTGTGCCATGGGTTTCCTTCAACAAATGCTGCCTGGAGCAGGGAAGGAATACTTCAGAAATTTGAGAAGATAAAACCCTGGTCCTTGCTCGTGTGTGCAAAGGGCCAGAGTGTTTTACACAGACTAAGCAGAAATAGGATGTGAAGCAGATCACAAAGTCATGGAATGGTTTGGGTTGGAAGGGACCTTGAAGATCACCCAGTTCCAACCCCCTGCCACGGGCAGGGACACCTTCCACTGGACCAGGTTGCTCAGAGCCCCGTCCAACCCGGCCTAGAAAAATTCCACGGAAGGGGCATCCACAGCTTCACTGGACAAACTACTCCAGCGTCTCACCACGCTCGCAGTAAAGAATTTCTTCCTAAAATCTAATCTAAACCTACTCTGGCACCGGACACAGCCGAGACAGCGGCGGCAGGACCCTGCAGCTCTGCCGCTGCTGGGAATTCACGTTACACCAAAGCAGGTCCGGGGGCACCGCTCTTTCGGTCTCAATTTACCTCCCCCCGTGCTCTGCCGCTTTTGATCTGAGCTGCTTCATCTCTGCCTTCTGCGGGCTGCAGAACTCGACCCTGTTCGGCAGCGAGCAGCAGCTCATCCCCCCCGGTGCCTCAGGCGGCCGCTCGCCCCCGCCACAGCGGCCAGCGGAGGCGGGGGAGAGACCCTGGGGGTGTGCGGCGGTGCCTCCCCTCACCGCAACGCCGTTGTGGGAGAGTGGGCGACTGCGCTGCCGTAGAAACCCCCAAGACCTGACACCCCGCAGCCGCTGGCGTGGCCCGCGAAGCTCCGGGCTCCCCTTGAGCCGTCCTGGCCCCGCCGTGCCCTCACCTGCACTTTCCGCCGCCCCGCCGTGTTCTGCCGGTGATGCGCCGCCATCTTGCATGTTGACACTGTGGCGTCATGTCCGACCGGAAGTACCAGCCCCCTCACCCGGCCCGCGCGAGGCTTTTATACGCGAGCAGCAGGAGGGGGCGTGGCCGAGGGGGCGTGCCCGAGGGGGGCGTGCCCCGCGTTCCCGCCCTGACGCGGCGCCCGCCATGTTGCCGCCTCATGAGGCCTCGCCTGAGCCGTGCCTCAGGGCGGGTCGGGTCGGGTCTGTCCCCTCCCAGGCCCTGCTGCTCCTGCGTTGTCCCCGTCCAGCTCCCGATGCTCCTGCAGTGTGTTCGTCCCGCTTAGCTTCGTTCCGAGTGGCAGCAAAAAGCTTACGTTGAAATAGAAAGGGCCCACTCGAATAAACAAAATCAGCGGTTTCAGCTGTCAGTAATAATCAGACGGTCTTTTATCAATAGTTTTGTACTTCATTAATAGTAGCCAGAAGTTCCTCTGTGTGGGACGGACAGTGTGGGTCTCCTGTCAAATAAGAAGTAGGGATGTTGGTTAGAGTGTCGTGCTGGTTACTCTAAGGTTGTGGGTTTGATCCCCGTATGGGGCATTTTCTTAAAAGTTGGACTTAATCATCCTTGAGGATCCCTTCTAATTCAGGATTTTTTGTATCTCCTGTATCTTCTGGGTGAAGAGCTGTATGAAGTTGTGTGCAGAACTCTTGTTGTTAGCACACGTTTTTGTTACACTGGTTACTTCCTTGTGGCAGAACAGTAAAGGTGCTAGTAGTTAATTAGTGAAAAAAGAATACTGTGAGAGATAACATGTAAAGGGTTAAGGATGAAACAATGCATTCAGGTATTCCTATTGTTCAATGCTGGCTGCAAGGCTAAGTAGAAGATAAGGATATTTATTAATTCTGCTGATTTAAACTTTGCTTCTTTTGATACAGATCACTTTTTCTAGCAGTGCAGAATGCAGAGTGCCCTCATTGCAATTGCAAATGGAGGGTATGGTTGTGAAATGAGACCTGCCTTGGCCAAAGTCCTTCTTCAACTGCAGTGTTTCAAAGAATCATGGAATGGTTTGGGTTGGAAAAGACCTTGAAGCTCATTCAGTTTCAGTCTCCTGCCATGGGCAGGGACACCTTCTACTGTCCCAGGTTGCTCCAAGCCCTGTCCAACCTGGCCTTGGCACTTCTAAGGATGGGGCAGCCACAGCTTCTCTGGGCAACTGCCAGTGCCTCACCACCCTCACAGTGAAGAATTTCTTACTAATATCTGAACTGTCATCCAGGATTTACTGGTTAGATTAAGAAAATTTAAGACAAAATTAATGCTGCAATAATAATTTCTCTCCTTTAACCCAGAAGCAAGAGTTGCAGTTACAGACACACACCACTTCCACAGAACCACTGCAAGGACTGGGCTCATTGTACATTGTTTTATGAATGTATTTTTGTGACTTTTACAGCAGATTTTGGACATGAGGGAGTCTAAAACAGTGGGTTGTATTACGTGAATACCTTGCTTATGCAGACGTAGAATATGGTATCTCAGGAGATTTTAGTCACACAAAACATTTAAATTGGCTTTTAGATCACCACGTTTCACATCCCATAAAGCACAGCCTAAATGCAGTAATTTCAAACAGTTGCATCTGAGTCATGCCCATAAATTATATACAGCCTACAATGCTTTTGTTTTCAAGCTATGTAGAATCTACCATGTCCTTTGGGAATTTTTTCAGTGATTATGTGATCTTAAAATGCATGTCTATTTCTTGAATTTATGCAGCTCTTATCCCAAGTAGAGAACCTATTACTGCTTTTCCTGGAGGATTAGAGAGGCCTTTCTTTATGCAAAACATTTTCTTCTTGTAGTTGTATAATTATGTCTTTTAAAAATGGGGTTGGAAGTGATGTCCTAAAACCAATTAGTTAATTTATCCCAAAACAGCATGAACTCTACTGATGTAATTCCTGGAGATATCTGTTTTGTCCCTAGCTGCAACAGATGGTGATTCCAAAACCTTCATCTCCAACATATTCTACTGCTTCACTGTTCTCACTGCCAAAAAAGGTTTCTCTTGTGCTTCATCTCAATTTTCTGAGCTGCAGTCTCAGCCTGTTACTTCTTGTTTCACTCCCCGTGGACATGAAGATGAGTTTGTTCCACATTTCTTCTTAACTATTTGTTGTGCTGTTGTGTTTCCTTCCATCTTCTCTCCACTGGATAAAATCATACTTCTCAGGCTCCAAATCATTCTTACAGTGTATTTCTAGTAGCTTTTAACATTTTATTTTAATTCCGTGACTGCTAAGCCTCACGAGAGAGAATGCAGCAGCACACAGAGGAAGCTGGGAAACCCCTCAGCAATCTAGAAGTTACTATTATTAAGAAAATATAATCTTTATGGTCTTACTTATTATGATGTTCATTCGCTCAATGCTTACATTCTGGGCATTTCCATTCTTCCTTCTCTCCTTATCTCAACATCCTGGCTTCACTCCTGAGACTTGTTTGGTTCTCCACCACTTCCTTTTTGGCTCAGCAGCAGTTTGCTCACTGCAGTGTTCTCAGAAATTCACAATCTAGCTTAAGAAGATCAGATCTTCGTGGAAATTGAAAAATAATCCCTAGACTCGTATAAACATCATATTCTTTCTCTTCCAAAACCTAAAGCAAACAGCTAATATTATAGACTAGCTCATCTTACCACTTTCCTACTAGGAAATGACACAAACATGATGAAAGGCTGGAACGTTTCCTGCATAACAAAGAAAACCTTACCTACCATGTTTCTTTTCTCTAATACTGCCTTTAGTTCAGGCTTGATAAACATACACACAGAAACCAGAAAATGATCCCTGTTATGATACTCATGTTTTCAGCAGCCCTCAGTAAATGTGATCTTTGTTGGACCAGGCAATCTCCAGAGATCTCTTCTGACCACAATGGTTCTGTGATACAAAGGGATCACTGTACTTTTTTTTTTCACCTTAAATTAATGACCTGTTGATCTGACAGGTTGAACAAACACTGCATTATATACATTAATAGCAGCCACAATCCGCTAAAAGTTCTTTGATGCATAACGTAAAAAAAAAAGAGGAAACCACGTTTTTAAATGGCATAGAAATGTAAAAAGCAAAGGTTCTCTGTTTATAAGCAAAGTCAATTTCAAATCAAACGTGCAAAAGATGCTGACTGCTCTTAAAGACAATATTGTCTTTATTAAATGAATAATCCATTGCTGATTATGGATAATGATATGATGGCTGGGGTTTAAGAATGAAATTATTTCATTTTGTCAAAGACTAACACAAAACTAATACCAGAATTTCAATACCTCTAAGACAAGACAATAAATCACTTAAGTGTATGCATGAAAACGACTGTGTTAGGAGAAGTCATCAACTTCTTAATGGACTAATGCATACTGAAATGTAGTCAGGCACTTTGCTCAGTATTTACAGAGAGAACTTCTCACTGCCTCATTCTTCTCCAACGCAGAATCCAATAAAACTCCATACTTTGTGCATGACAGCATCTGAAACACTTCAACAATTACCATTAGCCTGAAGCCAGCACGACTAAACTGAACAAAACAAGCTTTCATCTTATATTTGAAAAAAAAACCAAAACAATAAACACATTTCACATTTGTCTTAAATCACACACTTCCCACTGCTGTAACGAATGCTTCCCAGTGTAAGTAACAATCAGATTCACGACACCTGAATGTACATAAGTCTATGGGACCTGATGAGATGCACCCCAAAGCCCTGAGGGATTTGTCTGATGTAGTTGCCAGGCCTCTCTCCATGGTATTTGAAATGTCCTAGCAGGCAGGTGAAGTCCCAGCTAACTGGGAAAAAGGAAACATTTTGTGCCCATCTTTAAAGAGGGTACAAAGGAGGCCCCTGGAAGCTCCCACCCTGTCAGCCGTCCCGCTGTGCCTGGGAAGATCACAGAACAGATCCTCCGAGAAGCTGTGCTGAGGCACACGGACAGCAGGGAGGTGATGCAGGAAAGTCAGCACGGCTTCACCAAGGACAAGTCCTGCCTGACCATCCCAGTGGCTTTCTGTGATGGAGTGACCACATTAGTGGACAAGGGAAGGGCTCTGGATGTCATTTCTGTAAAGCCCTTAACGTGGTCTCCCACAGCATCCTTCTCTCTGAACAGGAGAGTGATGGATTCAGTGAGTGGATTGTTTGGTAAATGAGTAATTGTTGTGATTTCACCCCAGCCAACAGCCAAGCCCCTCAGAGCCACTCGTTCACTCCCCCACCAGCGGGGAGCCTACAAGAAAGATGGAGAGAGTAATTACAAGTACAGAAATTCCTGTCACATGTAGTGACAGGAAAAGGGATGACAAGGGGGAATGGCTTCAGACTGAAAGAGAGCAAATTTAGATTAGGTACTAGGAATAAATTCTTCCTTGTGAAGGTGGTGAAACACTCACACAGGTTGCTCAGAGGAGCTGTGGAAGCCTCATCCCTGGAAGTGTTCAAGGCCAGGTTAGATGGGGCCCTGGATGACGTGCCCATAGGAGGGCACTGAAACTAGATGATTTCTAAGGTGCCTTCCAACCCAAACTGTTCTATAATTCTATGGTTTCTTTGTTTTTAATTTGTTAAGCTGTTTGCTTTTACATAGATTTTTATGAGTCGCATTCTTGACATGTTGAAGTTTAGACTTTAATCTTTCAGGGAGGTAAAGTAAGAAATAGGTGTGAAACCAAATACATCAACCTTTGCTAGGGCTCTTGCATTTTCATTTCATGGTTGTGTTTGGGGCCATGCAATAAGAGGTGAGACTTCATAAACTGTGTTAACGAGACTGCATCAGAAGTGCTGCAAATCTTTCAGAGATTGTAACAGCAGTATTTTGCTCTTAGCATCTTACTCTGGAGAAATGTAAAATGCTTCAAAAAATACTAATACTGTTTTTCAGAACACTGAGAAGAAACAGATGGAATAACTTGAACTTAAGGCACTGAGATAATTTTCAGACTTCTTCAGTGTGCATTAGGTCATTAGGCAGAAAGCTACTTTGTGTAACAATGTGTTTAATGTGAACTTACCATAAAAGCTATTTCCTGTCGTTCTGTAAAGTCAATTAGCTATTTACCAAATACCAAATTTCATGTCTGTCGATTTCTTACTTCATTGTGCAGCATGAAAAAAGGGAAATGGCAATCATGCACATTATTGTCTTGATAAATACAGCATGTACTTTACACTGTTAGATTATTTTCTAAGAGAGATTGAGTTGCTCCTTTTGTTTATCTCACAGTTAATTTGCCAAAGCCCCTCATTTTTTCTGGAATCACGCCTTTGGAGATTTTTCTATATTACTTTCTCTGTGTGCTGCTTCTGGTTTTACTGTATAAGTAATATTTAGTTAATCTGTGTTCCAAGTGTAACAAAGCAGTTGTATTTCTGTATTTTCTTACCTTTTTTTTTTTTTTTTTTTTTTTGCCTGATGTCCCTTATTATTTTTGTTCTCGTTCCAGGGTTATGATATTTTATAAGGCATTCCTGGAATCTCATCTAGGAGTTGATATTAGTCACCCTCAAAATTAAGGGGAATCTTGAAGTTTTGGCCAGCAGCTTCATTAGTTCAGCCCACGAAGGATGCATTTGAGTTTGCACTGTAATAAATGTGTGTGCATTACTTAGAGATCACTCTTAATGTGATATTCCAGAGGTTATAGTGCTTCCCAAATTGTGGGCACTGCACTCCCTGTATGCCAGTTTAGGTTACAGACAGGAAGGACAATTGCAAATTCTCTGAAGTTGCAGCCTCAGTAAACAGAAATCTCTGCAAATAGTTTTCATTTCAAGTGTCTCCAATACAAATCCTTGAATTACCAAGGAGTATGAAATTTTATTGCTGAGCAGTGAAGTACCTTTTTAACATAAATTTGTAAGAAACATCATTTATGAGTTGTTAGCATCAGAGTTAGCAACTGCTGCACAGCTCCAGATCTGTTATAATAAATCATTGCCCTCTGAAAATCTGCTCTGAATTCCTTGTGCACATCTGTACATAAAGCAAGGTGGGGATGCAAAATCAAAGGTCAACTGTGATCAGACAGCAATTATTTTGAGTATTTGAGAAGGCCACAGGTGTTTGCAAGTTTTTTTGGTACAAAATTATCCATCCTGTTAAATACTTGTGCCATTTTATTGGTCTACATTTGGCTAGTTTTAACTTCAGCTTGAAGAACCATCCAGTATTAAAGGTCTCATTCATCTGCAAGTCTTTATGATTTTCTGTTGAGAAATTCTGTCTGTCATGCAATCACTTGTGCAGGTTTACAACATCTAAACAGCTCCTCCTCATTAATGGAACTTTCTGATTTTAAAGTTGCTTGGAAAACTTTTTTCATTGCATGTTGTAAGGAAGCAAAAATAACAGCTGATTTCTGTTCATAACAGCTTTTTGCTATGATTATGATTTGTTTTTATTTTTATTGTGCCCAAAAGAGATGACCTCTGTTTCTGTGGTGCAGCTATCTTTAACAAAACTCAAAATCTCTCTGTGCTCCCTCTGACATGATTTCCATTCCTTGCTCTCCAGGATCTGAGACTTTGCTTTTAGGAGAGTGTTTTGGTGTCTGTGTTCATACCTCTTTGCTGTTATGTGCACAGCTGAATTTTCTGTGTTTTGTGGGATTTTCAGTGTGAACTGTGGTTTGCATTTGCTGGTTCTAATGGAGGATCATTGGCCTCGCCATGTTTGTCTCAGACTCACTTGTGGTTGGTGCTGGCTAATGGACGGTGAACGATAACCATAAACTCTGTAATTAACAGTTGTGATTTGTCTCTGTGAGAATCTTGACCTAAATTAAAACACTCAAAAAGATACTTTATATCAAATGCAACAGCATTCTTTGTCAGTGGATGACACGATCTAGTTATGGATTGTATGATCTTGTTTTGTAGGATCCATTTCTTGAAAATATGAAATATCTTTCTCAGGCTCAACTAATTTTCTTTCCAACTGTTATGGTCAAAGTTACTGGATGTTTGTAGCCTCTGAGTAAAGTGATGTTGATTTTTTCCCATTAAATTTCTGATAAATGTATTTATTTTGTCTCTGTAAAACACTTCTTTACTCAAAACTTTCTGTGCTTGTATGAATCATACATGAAGAGACTATTGAAGAGGTCAGTGTGCAAATTGCAGGATTAGATTTACAGATACATCAACTGATGACAATGACTTATTTGTTTGAAATTCTTGTTCCATTCCCTCTTCTGTCCATCTGGGATCTTGTGTCCTGCTTGTAATTTTAGCCAGTTTGAGACATAGTATCTTAATAATACACATGCATCTTGAAGGGGAATGTAGTGAAAAGGAGATTTTTGATGATCTTAATTTCAGATGTCTCACAGCAGGGGTTCCATGGTCAACGAATTATTGAGGGGAAGTCTCAGACAGGAAAAGGAAGTAAATCATGCTGAATTTGTTATATATATGTGAAATAGCTGTCTCATTCCTATAAATGGAAAAATAGGAAGAGAGACCTTGCATGAACCCTCCTCCCTCTGAGACAGAGGCATGGGTGGTGTGTCCATTATCCCACTGAACAGGAGATTTCTGGGATTGTACCACAGAGCATTTCTCAGTAGGTGGAAGCTAGTGGAAGAGGTGGCTGGATAGAATCTGAGGATAAGAGGGTCATGCAGTGTGCATGAATTGTCAGGTGCCTTGATATCTTTAATGACTGCATTTCTGATCTGTAATTTAAAGCAGTAACTAATGTTTAGAGTTATGGCACAGTTACAAGGTACATTTAATTATGCAAAAATCTGGTTTTTTCAGCTCTTGACATCTGTACCCTCTTAGTCATTAAACTAATGGTGGTGTGCTAATGCTACCAACAAGAAATGTTTGTCTTGTGCTCTGGCAATAAAAAGGAAAAATAAAAGTGCTGTACTTTTCAGTTAGTGGAGGAAACAGAGCCATGTCAAGAGCATGGTGAATAAATAAACAGTAATTTCTATAATGAATTTAATTCTAGTAATTTATATAATGAACATTATCTTTTTGTTGTTAAACTTCAGCTTTTTTATTTCCTCCATTTTCCTCCTCCTATTTCCACAGGAATAATGAATGAAAATGGGAGGAAAACTGTGTCATTACTCTGAGGCTGGTTTTCTGCCCTCTCCCCACTGTAAGAAACTGCCTTCCTAATGGGAGAAAGGAAATTTTCCACTGTAGCACGAGAAAAATAACTTGTCTAAGTGTTTTGTGGTTAGCTGCAAGTCCTAAACTGCTGGAGATAAAAAATCTTGTTCTCTGAGCTCTTGCTTTTTGGATATTAAATATTACAGTGTACGGAAGGAGTGCAATTCTTTTCGCTGTGTTGCGGTCTGTGTTTATCCCCTGTGCCCCATTTTTCACAGGGACAAATGGATGGAGAAGATACAGCAGAATAAATACATGCAGGTAGGGGTCTTTATTGCATTTAGTGGTATTAGCTGGTACAGGATTGTAAATATAGCAGTGCCTTTACAGAGTGATGGTTGAGTGATCTTTAAAATTCTGCTCTCTTAATTGAACTTGTCTTGAGAACATAATCTTGCTTTCTAGCAAAATAACTTACACTGAACTTAAAATGACTTGTTGCTGCTTGCACCACAGAACACTTAGAGTTTTATTTCTATTAAAAACATCTTCAGATGTACCTATCCAGAAAAATGTTTAATCACTGTTTGTTTCTTTGTGTGCATTAGTGCTGCCTGGCTTTTAAGGACAGCATAGTTGCTTCGGTAGAATTCTGCCAGCAAAACCCAGAGTAACTCTCTTATCATCAGGAAAGATGATAGGAAAGATTTGTGTTCTACTTAATAAAGAAAAAAATTATTTTAGACAGTAATGGGTTCTGTTGATGTAATTAAGAGGAAGAACTGTACTTAGCATTAGGGCTTACCATGATTGTGTGTGTGTTACTGTCCAATATCTGTTACTGGCAGGCTGTATGCATCACTTTTTAAAAAAATAAATATAAGTAATTTCAGATATGAGGATAAATGCTGTGATTTTCATTTTGCTCAAACAAGGTTTGTATGTGTTAATGGAAGTTATGACATAGTGTGCTACTGAATGTATTTTGGGTTCTGATCTTGTCTATAATAGATAGTATATTTGAATTTCAGATTTTGTCTGTATGAGATATAATGAACATACATCAGAGCCTGGGAATATTAAATGTAGAAATTAGGAATGAAAAATAGTAATATATACTCAAATTTCTAACCAAAAGCTTTTAATGAAAGGCAAATTTTGTGCCAATGTTTAATGCATGCCTGCATGGTTTAGAGCTTGGAATGAAATGTGAAACAGGAGACCTTTTGCTTTCTTACCATGTCACACATATATTTCCAAATGAACAAAAATCCATCTTTGCTTTTAATAAATGTAGCTATGATTTCAGCAGAAAGAAAATAATTGATTGATTTTTAGGTGATTATTCTTCAAAAGTATTGCCCAAGCACTTTTCCCTTTCTTCCAGTGTTGTTAATGAGAGCACAAAATTTCATTTACTGTTTTCAGAAAAGCAACCAAGCTCCTCCCTCCATCCCTCCCCCAGGCATCCCAATACAAGAGAAAACTTTCTGCATGGGAGCTGGCTAGGGAGAAATGATGTTGTTGGGAATGGAAAGGTAAAGGTGAGAAAATCAAGACTTTCTGTCCCCTTGGAGATAAAAGCCAGCCAACATTACCTTCAGAAATCTGTGTGAAGGCTTTTTTATTTTGAAGGGGATATTGTAAGTATTTTGGTTTTGCTAAATATTTGTACACTATGAGAAAATTCAATTGCTGATTATTTTCATTTAATTCTATGTCTATTTGATCAAAATATTTGGGAATGTATATATGTGCATGTCTATATATATAAAATATGTGCCCACATGTATTTAAGTATTAGATGTGGGTTTATTTTAGGTACAGGGAGCATCTACTTAAGAAAATCTGTCATTAATGTAGAACCACTATATTGCTGTAAACATGTAGCTCTTCCTATGATTTACATGTGTCAGTAAAACATTTTACTGCACATTGATATATTTGTCATATTATTTACTATTAATTATTGTCATATTAATTATTATCATATTAATTACTGACTGCTCTGTTTTGTTATATCACCTTATGCATAGTATTCATCAAATTGGCTGTAGTACTGCCTAATCTTAGTTACACTGAACTTGGCATACTGAAATTTCTTTAGCAACACAAATCTGGAATGTTTTTCTCACAACAAAGCTGGTGAGTGATTTTTTTCTCCAGGATGCTTCAGTAATGCACAGTCTAGCCCATTGCATATATTTCTGCTTTTGGAAGTAATGAGCATATGATATGATATGATATTGATGTTGTGAATAACTTTGTCTATTGCATGTGTTAAAAAATCAAATCAAACAGCACCAAAAAAAATCCCCAAAAAACCACCAAAACAGAAAAACCAAAAAAACCCCAACCTGAAAAACTGCACTGCTAGATATTTATCCAACCCATCCAAACACAAAACTTCTCCTTGGAATGGGGTGATGAGTGAGAAATGGAGAGTGGGGGGGACAAAGTGCTGGCCTTGTATTTAAGAAACAGCAGTGGTCCTCTAAAATGTCCAAGTTGGATTTTACTAAGGACTTAAATCTGTTAGATCTGTTCACCATCACTGGCAGTTAAATAGAAGAAAATGGTGATCAGAAACAGAAATTTTTTTTCTGCTTATTGAAACTGAATAGGTGATAGCAGAAGCTTTTGGCAAGGTACAGAACAGAAAAGAGAGAATTCCTGTCCTGTTTCATAATGTGTTGCTGTGAGCTGCTTTCTCTTTTTTTTTTCTTATTTCAGGTGAAGAGGTGAACATATCTTTATTCTTTATTCCCATGTGAAAGAATATACTAAATGCACACTAAAACAAAACTAACAGTTAGTTTACCCTTTATTTTTTCCAGATCCAGGTGGTCACAGGAAATATCAGTGGGTGGCCCTTGACAAGGGTGTTGATAGAAGTAATTTGGGACTCAGAATTGGTCATAATCCATGCTAAAACTAGATTGAAACACAAATAAGGACATTTTTATATTTATGTTCCTACTAGTCTTCCTATTTTGAGAAACTTCTCATAACTGCCCCTTACTGACTTTGATAGTATTTTACCGAGCAGTTTTATCAGTTTCAATTCTACTTTTGTGGATTGTTGGGTAAGTTACGGTCAATAGTTTGATGGCTATTACGTCGCTGCATTTAAAAGGACCTCTGTGCTTTTAGGGTTCTGAAAAGAGTTCTGAAATTCACACAAAGGGAGACAAATCAATGAGTTGTGTATAAGGCTTGAATTGGTATTTTGTTTTTCAATCTAAAAGTCTAAATTTGTTAGTTATCCTCTCTAGTGATTAGTCACTACCCCAGCAAGCATTTTGTAATCCATGTCTCTGAAACATTGCATTAATACACTCATTTTTGGCAGTTCTAGAAAATTGTCTGAAAACCCTTTGTCTTAAGAAATTTTAGTAGCAAATTGTACTTTAGCAGTTCCCAGTGCCTATTTTACTTAAAGAATCGTCGTTCATCCCTTTCTAGTACTTTACACATCATTTGTTCAGTAAATTTCATCAGTATATCTGGATATACTGATGGATATACTTGGGTTTTGACATAAAAATATTTTGTGCCATTTTCGCAGTACCCTTAAGCCAGCAAGACTAACCTCAAACAATGCCTAGCTTTGTACACTGAATGCAGTTCTCTCAAGATGAGAAAACGAAGTCATTCCCACTTTAATTTAAAATAAAAAGTTGAATTTTAAGATGTGTTTATGTATCCTTGATCCTGTAGAAAGCGGTACTTTAGTAACTGAAGGTACCAGGGCATTTGTATCTGATATTGATGGACTGGTCTCTACTACAGGACCAGAGATATGAAAACCTGTTCAACTCTTAATTGAGTTTAAATGCAAATTTCTTTCATGTGCTGCACTGGAAATTAACAGATCTGAACTGTAGCCTTGCATCTGTCTCAGCAGCATATTGACATAGTACGTATTGACATACAATTTCTTTGCACTAACTTGTAGTTACACACCCAAGTTTGTTCTGTCAGGTTCTAGAAAAAGTCTCGTGCTTAGGCTACTTCTAAGAAAACTTGTTCTGTATCTTCCCTCCCAAATTGGTTACTGGGGAAACTTCTGTGTCCCATCAAAAATTGAAATTATTTCTAAGGGTAACACTTTACCTCAGCGTCTTGCCTTGAACATTCAGCTAATTCAGCAGTATATGATGTGGTGGTTGAGTTTAGCTGAGCTTCAGGAATTCCAAGTAGTCACTCTGTCTTTTTAATATAATTTTAGTCCTTTGTATCAGAAGAATTTTTCAGTCAAATCTTCTTAGCTTCCTTTTTCCTAACCTGAGTCACAATCTATAAATACTTGGCAGTTTATCAAAGGGGAAGAAGTCTGGTGTTCCATGTGAGCACAGGTATGTTTCTGGTAGGGGTCTGCTGAAGAAATCTTCTCATTAATGTCCATGAATATTTGTCTTATTATGACTTCTGGTCACAGTTGCTGAAGGGAATGTGTTGCATCTTTTTGCTCTTGATCACTGCTTTTGTCAGATTCTTTTTTTTTAAATTCAGCTCTGAAACCCTTAGTACTAAAATGGTGTTTGTATTTGCTAAAACCATTTCGTCTGCTTCATTTCAGTCATCGTAGTTCCCTAAATGCTGAGTTTCTCTGTTGTCCTTAAAACTGCTTTGAAGATAAAATTGACCTTCTTAGAATTATTAAAAATTGAAAAAAAAATAACATCTTAATTTTCAATTTATCTTTTGAGCTTTCAATTGGAAATGGGTCTGTGTGGTTTGGCTAAGTAACAGTTCTTTGGTTATATACTTCCATTTTGTTACCATGGTAAATTCTGATCTCTGAGTTGCGGTTCCTGATCCGATCTGAACATGCTTGGGAAGTCCCAGAGGAGGAAAAAGAAACCCTCCCGAGTTCGATAAACCCCAACAAAATCATTGCATAATCATTCTTGCTTGCATATTCTTTTTAAATAAATATATCTGCATCTAAAGAAGAGAGCTGTAATTACAAGAGAGTATTGATTCTCTAACATAGTCCACATGTGAGCTCAGAAAAAGAAGTAGCACAGCCTGGACCTCAGCAGTCAAAAATGCAGACTGTCTTAAAGACTTGGCTGTGACCAAAAGTGTTTATTAAATGGGAGTAATCAGTTTTGAAATGAGGCACAAAGGACAAATCCTCCTGTAATGCGTCAAAGTTTTCTTCATCTTCTGTGGATGAGAACTGATGTCCTGTAAATTGCTGTCATCTACAGTAGTGTGGTAAATTCAGGCATTAGTAACTGAATGCTTACAGGGATTTGCCTTCAGTCACCTCAGTGCATCTCATTGCCACCCTTCCCCTTTGTCAGGGTTTTAAGCCTCAAGTAGAATAAATGAAAATGCAACTGGACACAGCCTTGAGCTGAATTCAGTGTTGGCCTTGCACAGTGGAGGGGATGGAGCTGCTGAGCCTTAGAGATGGGACATGTGGAACTAAATTCTGTTTTCAGGAAGTACAGAGGAACAGTAACTGAGGTGCAAGGCTGCTGATACTTTAATCTTCAGTAAGAAACAATTAGATGATTGTCAGGGTTCTGACAGAGATGTGATTTTGACGCTTCCAAGCTGGAAAGGCAAAGGAAAAAAGTATCTTTTCTGCAACCTGAATTGCAGAGGGTAGATCCAGATTCAGTAGTTGATCTTTATTGTGTTTGTTTTCCATTACTCTTTTTCTAAATCAATGTGCTTCTAGATGGTTTTACTTTATATCCTGGGTGCCTCAAACATAGCAGGACCAGCTGGTCAGAAGAGATGATTGTCCTGCTGTGTTCAGTGTTGGTGTGGCCTCACCTGGAGCACTGTGGGCAGTTCTGGGCCCTGCAATTTAGGAAGGATGAGAAGGTCCTTGAGTGTATCCAGAGGAGGGCAACAAAGCTGGTGAAAGGGCTGCAAGGAATGCCCTGAGAGGAGCTGTTGAGGGCTTTGGGCTTGTCTATTTTGGGGAAAAGGAGGCTGAGGGGCGACCTCATTGCTCTCTACAGCTTCCTGAGGAGAATAAGGTGCTGAGCTCTTCTCCCTGGAATCCAGTGGCAGGACATGTGGGAATGGTCCAAAGCCACACTGCAGGGGGTGTACATGGAACATGAGGAAGCGTTTCTTTGCCAAAAGGGTGCTCAAACACTGGAACAGGCTTCCTAGAGGGATGGTTGATGCCCCAGGCTTGTCAGTGTTTAAGAGGCATTTGGGCAGTGCCCAAGGCCTTAAAATGGTCAACCCTGGTCAGGCAGCTGGGCTGGATGGTCACTGTAGATTCTTTTCAATTGAAATAGTCTATTCTTATTCTACTCTATTTTAGTCTATTTTGATACGGAGTTTCGGAGAAGTAAAAAATCGTTAATAGATATTAAAGCTGGGTGTTATTTCTGGTATTTTCTAATTGTCAAGAGCTTTCTTTCTTAAGTTACCTCTAGCACTGGAAACAAACAGAAGGAAAAATGGATCCCTTGTTTTGGCCATCAGAAACTAACAGCTTCCGACGTTTCACCCCCAAGTCCTTGGCAGCAATTGAGGAAAGGATTGCCAACAAAAAAAAAGAGCAAGTCAAAGTTAAAGGAAAGGATAAGGACCAAGGAGTTGAAGAAGATAAACTTACTCCTCAACTTGATCTGAAAATCTGCAAAAAGCTGCCTTCTCTGTATGGGGACATTCCTGCAGATCTTGTTGGGGAACCCCTGGAGGATTTTGATCCATACTACAGTGATCACAAGGTTAAAGCTTCCCAAATTTTTTATTTTTGCCTGCTGAACTCTTAAGGGATAGTAAAAGCTCTATTTAGGAGATGCTGGCATTTAATGATTCTGTAGATAGACCTTTGAACTTTACTGACAGCTTTTGGGGGGAGTGCTAAGGTATGCTCTGTATTATAGAATGAAGACGTATTTTAAGTTCCAGTCAAGAATCAAAATTAGTTATGAAAACATGATACGTGATTGGTGCACTTTAATAGTAAATATATTCTGGGATAAGTGATGCTTTGTTTTCCAGAGCAGTTTCTCTGATGCCTGTGGGGCTGAACTCCCTGTTGTATAAACAGTGCCTGTTCAACAGTAGAGCATGCTGGAATGGCAGATGCTTTCACTGAATTACAAATATTATACAAATTAAGGGAGGCACATTTGAGATATTTCCAGTACTCTGTGTAGCAAATCCATGTATTTTCATTGTCTTAAATTAATTTTCTGTAACTTTATGTCTCACTGGCTTTTTTTATTGTGCCATATTTATATTGCACATACTCCATGCTATTCCAAAGTGGTTGGTGATGCTGACTATAGCAGTGTATAAAGTAAGTAAATACTTAAATTAAATGATTGCTACTGTCAAGGAGGACTTGCTCTGAAGAGCAGAAGGTTCCATCCAGTTCCAGTTCCTGTTTTAATGTATACCACAAGGTGTTGGAGTATAGTAATTTTATCAGAAAACATGCTTTAGACTTTGATCTTCCAGATATTCTTTTCTTAAAGTAATCAAAGTGATACTTTGAAGATGTAGAGAAACTAAGGTTGATTGAGTTGAAGAAATTTATATTGAAGTTAGGAATAGTGTTTAGTGTTAGGAATAGTGAATTAGTGATTTTCCTTCAAGAGATTTCATTTTTCCTGTATGGAAAAAGTGCTGAGCTGCATGGACCTTAAGGTAGCTTAGAGGCAATATACAGTGTTACTTGACAATGTAGAGATATTTCAAAATTAAAATTTTTGCTTTAACTGTCCAGGATTTTGGCAGGGCTACACAATGTGTATTTTGTAAATAATCTCTTGTAGCCTGTAAAACTGTCCAAGAGTAAGGTATTAAGACCATTTTTGCAGTGCCAGAGTAGTAATTTAATTAATTTGACTAAGTGAATATGATTACTTGCTCTTCATATTCGTTCCCATTATGGCTTCTTCCTCTCAGGCAATAAAGAACTTCTACAGAGCTGCTGTCCTTCCTTCAAAATGTGTATAATCACAGCTCCAAGTAAGAATAAAGGAAAGCTGTACTCCTAACTGTAGTTAGATATAGCTCTAGATGCAGACTTGAAAAACTGAACATTAACTTTTTGCAGAAATTTGTAATTCATTTAAATGTTTCATATACTCTGAATCCTTTTTTTTTATAGACTTTTATGGTGATAAATGAAAGGAGGACAATTTTCCGGTTTACTGCCACACCTGCCTTGTTTATATTTGATCCTTTTAATCCAGTCAGAAAAGCAGCAATTAAAATTCTGGTCCATTCATATCCTTTCACTGGTTTCCCTGATTTGAATCTTAAAATATTCTGTGCCATTTTCTGTCATTCTGTTCCTCTGTTTCTGCTTTTTCTGATTTTATTTGGAATTATTAATTAGTGGAAATAGGTCTTTTTAGGTGAACATGTCTGAACATGTTAAACATATTATGTCCCACTAGTGTCCTAACTTCCAAAACTGTCTCCACATGCAGATAATTCATTTTTATATTTAAAATATGAATTTTACCCAGCTAGGAAGGTTTGATCTTGTTGGGATTCTTAGGATGGTCCTGTGCAGGGATGGGAATTGGATTTCAGTGATCCTTCTTGGTCCCTTCCAACCCAGGATATTTTGTAATTCTGCTATAAGTTTCTTTGGAAAACACATGAAAAGTTCAGAGCATATTCAAATGAAAAGTAATTATTTGAATGCTTGTGTGGTTTTTGTGTGTGGAAATCAGCAACTTTTATGAACTTCATTTTTTATAATGTAGCAGATTTTCCTTAACTTACTATTCACATTTTTTGTTGGCATTATTACATGTACTGTGTTACTCAATTGTATGGCTATGACTGTCCCTAAGCTTCTTGAACAAGCCTACTGGACTGAGTGAGTACCTCAGGGGCCATTTGTTCACTGTTTTTCCAACGATACTAACATGCAGGCCTGAAAACTTTAAATAATGTGGTGATCTGATTCTGGGGCTTGAAAATTCTCAGATAGACCTCTGAGGAAGACTGAGGATTGTTATTATATCACAGAGTCTTTTGTGGAGCTTCAGTGCCTTTTCTTAGAGGCTCTCACCATATGCCCTTTTTTCTGTGTCGCCTAATTTTGCCATCTGGTGTAACATAGGAGGTTGGCCCATTTTTCCTTTTGAGGATTAAATCTCTTAGAGAGACTGTGCAGCAGGCTTTTAACTTAATATCTCTCATTCTACAGCAATAACCTGAATTTCTATTATAGCTGCTTCATGCAAAAGCTATAAAGGAATTAATATTCATTCTGTTCTTTCCTCCTGTTTCCTGGTAACTCTCCTAAGTCAGTTGTTCCCACGAGGAAACCATTTATTTGTAACGTCTTGCTTCCTTTTGTACTTGTGTGCTGTATCCAGTGTAACTTGAGTTAATGTTCCAGAATTAAATCTGGAAAATGTGCCTGGAGCCTCAGAAGTTCTGTAATTTAAATTCCTTTTATTTTGGGGTAAGCATGGTGATAACTTAATTTTCTGTAGGATTTCTTTCAGTTGCACTGTATTTGTCAGGATAAGTATATAAAATGTGCAAACTTTACAGGCTGAAATAAATCTTTGCTATTATCTTTCTGCCAGAATGATGAGGCTTTGAAATTTTCCAGCCTGCTTTAGAACATAAACACAGTCTTAAAAATGTTTCCTAAGGAAATGTGAGCTATCCTTCGTCCAGAAATAGCATCATATGCTCATGTGAATGTTTGTGTTTGTAGATTTACGTGGAAAATTTACTAAACTTCAGGAAGACATCTTGTCCCCATGATGCTTCTGAAAGTAATGCAACCTGTCCTATTTTGCATCACATTTTCTACCTTTATCTCCATGCAGGGACTAAATCAGAAAAAAGATAGAAATGTGCCTGAATGTGTATCAGTCTCAATAATATTTTTATTTCTGTAACTTTAATATACACTTTCCTCCTCAGATATGTTTTCAATGCCATATATACTACTGAAATATTGATAAAAATAGTAGCGAGAGGATTTGTTTGGAATGAATTTACCTTTCTTCGAGACCCATGGAACTGCTTGGATTTTTCTATTACTATTGTAATGTAAGTAAAACTCAGTTGTTCTTTTACACTCAGGGGACAAAAACACAGAGGAAATACTGTTTGGTGTTGCTGAAATTCCTTGCAGTTGTCGGCATCCTCCCTGCTAAACTGTGCTTGAATCACAATTGCATGTCTGCAATGAGAAAAACAGACTTTAAAGTAAGGCCTAAATGAAAAGCTCATGTTAGAACTGTGTGATTGTTCTCAGTTTAGTCCATATTTAAATTTTGTCAAGAGGCAATTGCATAGACAGCCCAAACCAAGCCTGCCTCTTTATGTTGTCTTAGTTGTACTCTGGGTCAGATGAAACTCATTCAAGAAGGACCCAAAATGGGTCAAAAGGTGTTGAATGACTTGGTGATAAATAACAGATGAAATCCCAGTGTCAAGTGTTGCTCAAGGAAGAACAGACCTTTCTTTACATGCAAATTAATGGGCTCTGGAATAGCTTTCACTTGTTGGGAAGATGATGTTGGAGTTTAAACAGTTTTGTAAAAGCACCACTCCAGCATGCAGTCATGGTCAGAGAAGGAGGTAGAAAATAGACATCGTGGGTAAGAAGTAAAGAAGAAGAACACACATTATTTCACTGTGTGGCCTGTATTTTAATTCAGGATTTTGTGTAGTTTTGCTCCTCACATGTCAAAACATGTCAGAATTAAAAAAGATGCAGTGAAGATGTATATCTGTAATTCCACATAACAAAAATCTAAATAGAGTAAAACTCACATGAAAGAACAATTGCAGAGCAGGAACACAGCTGAAGTGTATGGCACAAAGCCAAAAAGAGAATAAATAATATATTTTTCCTACAATGAGAGCTAAAGGCACCAAATGAAGTTGTCAGGTGGCAGAATAAAAAAAGGGAGTAGTTTGTAACACTACATGTAGGTTTTTCCTCATTTGTAAATAATAGGTTATGTACACAGGTGTCAGCACACACATCTATGTGTAGATGAACAATTATTCTTATGGGTAATGATGAACTGCTTAGGAGCTTGAATATTGTTGATCATCAGCAACTATCACTACATAGTTACTGATAGTTACAACTATCACAAGACAATTCAACAAGTGCATGAAAAATTTCATTTGGGGTCCTTCTTCCCTAGCTGCACCTCTAATTAATTTGTGTTCACCTTAACGATATAGTACCTCCACCTGTTTGTTTCCATGTCTTACAGTACAACAAAGAAAACTATTTGGAAATGAGCTCGACTGCTAACTCAAGTGTAATTATTTAGTTATTACTGAGTTGTAACTGAGGTGCTTGAGAATTATTCAATCTTACAAACCAGGCAAAGCCAATGTGCTCTGATCTGCTGCTGACAAAGTCATGCTCTGAGGGGGAGGTTGCCTTTCCAACCATTGTCTTGAATTTTGTTATTGAGACTATTTATTTTATGGAATTCTGTTACCAGTTACGACCTTGTCATGAGATGGGGCACAATTCATGTCCTTTCTGACATGAAAGAAATCTTAGAAAATATGGGGTAACCTGTTAAAGTGCAATGCTTTAAAATACTGATTTTCTGAAATTTTCTAATTGTTGAAATGCTAAAAGTGAAACCAGGTGCAATACTCAAGTTGTCACTGATTGTTAAATGTTAGAAAGACCTATGTGGTACAGAATAGATGTGTTATAAATCTGCTGTTGCTCAGCTTCCTTCTCCTGAAGTGTGTGTTTAGTTTTGAGATAGCTGCAACATATACTTTCATGAGAGAAGCCTCAGTGTGAGAGTGTGGTTATGACATTAAGGTTTTATATTTATTTGACATTTTGATGGATAAACTCTTCCAAAGTTAAAGCATCCAAATCCACACTAAGTAGGAGCTTACTGTATTTCTTTTCAGAGGCACTGCTCCAAAGCCCCATTACTTTATATCCATACCTAGAAATGGACTTAGAGTCCTAATTTTAGGTATATATCTTAGAAAATATTTGACCTATTTATTTTCTCCAGTGTATTCATTACTGCCTGCTCCATAAGGAAGTGCTCTGAAAAGCTCCATCTTTGTCATTCATTTCAGTGTGGGTTAATTTTCCAGGTACATTACTGCATTTCACAGAGTTGGCAATGTTTCAGTTCTTCGAACTTTCAGAGTACTGAGGACTTTGAAAGCTATTTCAGTAATACCAGGTAAGGAACAACACGTCTGTAGAGGGTTGGTACATAGCTGATGGATAGGCCAGCTTAAACCATGACAACACCTTACTGATATTTGCTCTGCTTAACCAGGATGCAAATTCTAATTCCACTTCTGTTCTTTTCTTCCAGTTCTCTGGTCACTTTTTGTGACCCCAAGGAATCCCAAGGTGTGACTGTTTTGCACCCTCAGCAGCATCCTAACAATTTTTTAAATCATCTTTCCTTCAAATGGTTTTGACAAAGGCAAATTTATTTTCTGCATTTTTTTAATACTATCACTGGTGTTCATTTTTATTTAGCCCAGTGCCTTTATCTCTATAATTTGTCTCCCTGGAGCAGCCCACCGTATGCTGATATTTGAACCACCATATTTCTGGTTTCGTGTTCTACCTCATTAGCTTAACCTTCTCTGGTTTGTTTCCCAGAAAGCTGATTTCACAATTTGAGAGATTTTCATTCATTTCCTTACTGACCACAGCCACTGTCTGGATTGTGTGTAATACTTTCAACAGTATGTTGCATACGCCATCCAGATATTCAATATTTTTGTAAGTCGTGTCCTTAATTAGGATACCAAAGTATGATTTCAGAGTCCAGCTGCAAAAATTCACTTGAAAAATCTATAAATTACTATGTATCTCATGGTTGTTATAGATATTAACTTTACCATTTCCATGCAATTGCAAATAGATTTTTGATTTTGCTCTGGAATTATAGCAGGAATTAAACATTGAAGTTGTTTAATTTTAGTATCAAAGCCGCACATCAATACTTTTCCTTTGTCATTAACAAACTTGGAACTGTCGTGTCTTGTCATACAGGAACATCATTGCATTCCTTTTCTCACTTTCCATGTTATTGGATCTTATTTTCCTAGGTCTGAAAGTCATCGTAAATTCACTTGTTGAGTCTGTTAAGAAACTCGGGGATGTGTTGATCCTGACTGTATTTTGCTTGAGTATATTTGCACTAATAGGCCTCCAGCTTTTTATGGGAAATTTAAAATCCAAATGTGTCCTCAATAAAACTCTGTACAATGATTCATTATGTAAGGATCCCAAGATATATGTACCAAATGATGAAGGTAAATGTTTTTCTTTTCTCCCTTTACATAATCTGTGTATCTTCCTATGTATGTCTTGATTTTTCACAGAGATGTTAAAATATAGTTTGCATGTATTCCTGCCAAGAGGGTTTGTCCTTCCATTTGCACAAATAGTAGTATGAAGTCTCTGGGAGAACTGAATTTGAGATTAGTGAATCTTGAATTTGGAGAAAGATCAGCAGTCTGTGGGGTAGAAGAGACTGAGTTTTCTACAAGCATTTTCTTTTTTATCTGTGCATTGGACAGGGATCCTAATTTTAGGGGTACTGCAGAGAGAATTATTTTTTCCATCACTTATTCTGTATTTCATGGATTTTGCCCACTTCTCATAGAGATTCTTTTTTTTTGCCAAAGATAAATAAAATCTTACATTGTTAGTTGTGCAGCAAATTGTTACTATATATTTTAAATTGTCAGACGGATCAGCTGAGAATCAGTCCCATATGCACTTCATTGGGAATGGATCTTTCACAGAGTTTTGATCCATCAGAGTGTTTATAATGTGAAGTAATGTTTGGTTTACTGTCAGAAAGTAGAAACTGACAACTTCTGATTTTATGATTCCTTGATTTTATTTTTTTTTATTAGAACTCTGCTACAGACAGAATGACTCTCCTGAAATACTGCTCTGTGGGTACAGTGTAAATCCCAAGTAAGTGAACAAAGCAGTTTTAGTACTTTCTTAATTTTTTCCTCCAGGTGTAACTCTGGTTTTATTTTTGGTGTAAAGGAACGGTGATGATTTTTCAGGAGGAAGAAATGGGTTGGTGGGTGTGTTATTAAATTAAAAGCCAGATATTTCATACCAGAGAAAGAATGAAGTACAAGGATGCAGACAATTTTATATGTACTCTGTTGCTAACCACTGGGAGTATAATGGTAAGGCAGAATGATATAAATGAGAAGGGGCACAGATCAGTAAAGACTTTTTAGATATTTATAAACTCTCCTCTCCTCATCTTGGTGAATTATCTAAAAGTAAAGGTATTTCCATTGTTCCCCTCTCTGTGTATTTGTTTGGACATATCCTACATCAGTGAGAGTTTTTGTCTAGTCCCAAACAAATGTTTCTGTCTAGTTTTTTTACTAGACAAATGGATTTCTGAGATGGTCAGATATCAATCAGCCCTTCTGGCAGGAATATTTTGGGGAATATGAAGCATAACTTCAGACAAACTGAGCAAATCTTTATTTGTTGCTGTGTATTGGATGCTTTCAGGTACAGTTGAATCTCCACATAAGTGTTGTTTAACATTTCTTTTGTGGTTAGTCATGAGTGTCCAGAAAACTACACCTGTGAGAAGATTGGGAATAATCCTGACTTTGGTTATACAAGTTTTGACCATTTTGGCTGGGCCTTCCTCTCTGTGTTCCGTCTGATGACCCAGGACAGCTGGGAGCGTCTCTACAGACAAGTGGGTACTTTGTTTACCTGCTGGAATGACTTCAGACGGGCAGTTCAGAGCTTTATGTCCACTAGAAAAATCTGTACTGGTTTTAACATTACTGACACCAATTTTATTTTAAAATCAATGTAAGTATTAAGGAAGTAGAGTCAAGTGACTGACAAGTAATGCCTTCTGCAAGTGATGTTGGATAGGAGCAGTCCTGCCATGAATGCTCATAGTTTTGTTGGAGAACACACTCGGGTTAGTGGTTAAAAGCTAAATAAGAGTTAAATACTTGTATGCAACCACCCAAGGATTGGGATATGGAGCAGATCCAGCCAAGGGGCTCCCTGCTACTGCAGGGAATATGAGGATTTGTCACGTCGTCTGTTTGTCTTCCTTTTAAGTGCTGACTCTTCACCAAACCTTTTGGCTCAAAATACTTTCATTTTTGGCAACATGGTACTAAAAAAATTGGAGCCTTTATGTTTTGATTCAGAGAGTTGAATGTAACTTTTCAATTTGGTGGTTTTTTTAAAAAAATGAGGTAAAAATGCCTGTAGAGAACTCTCTGGATCCCTTATGTCTATACAGTGCTTTTGCTAGATGGGAACAATACTCTCTGCCTTGTTCTGTACCTTTCATATTGGTCCATTTTAACTCTTTTTTCCATCAGCCTTTATTAACTGTGACTTTTTAAATGGATGCAACTTCTTTTGCCATTTGAAGGTCATGTGATTTTTAGTTTTTAATGTCTCAAAACCTAATTTTTAACCATCTCCTCTGCTACCATTTTAAAAAAGTATAAGATAATCAGTCTAAATATTGCCTCTGATTCTGTAATTAAAACATCTTTCATGTTTGTATAGATAATCCTAGCTTTCACCTTGATTACCGAGTTTCATTAATTTCTTCCACAGTCACCTTTTTATATCTTAACAGATGAAGTTATCTTCTCATAGCTTAAACTTGGAGGATCATTTGCCTGATTTGCTGGAAGATATTCATGTTAATTTTAAGGATGGATTTTGTTAATTCTTCTCTGCAGCACGTGACATTGTTATGTATAACTTATACCAGAAGCAGATCCTACTGTTGTTCATTGAAAACACTGCAGTACATTAACTTTTTGCATTGTGTAGGAAAATAAATTGTTTAAAGTTATTTTGAAATCGCTTTGTAAATGTTAGTTTGTTAAGAATTTATTACCACCTTTGCCTTTTCCTCACAGACCATCCGTACATCTGGAGTGTCCTGCATCTTTTTTTTCATGGTGGTCATCTTCTTCTGCTCATTTTATCTCTTCAATCTGATCTTGGCTGTGGTAACTATGGCATATGAAGAGGAAAATAGAGCTACTCGTGCTGAAACAGAGGCAAAAGAAAAACTACTTCAGGATGCCAGAAAAATTATAGAGAAAGAACAGGTTTGTAAATTATCATATATAATCTGTAGTTCCTTTTGTTTTCTTCTGTTTGTGAATTAGGGAAAAAATGTTTTGACTTAAACATGGGCTTCTTACAATACTTTCTGAGAAATGAGAAAGTATTAAATTTCTCTTTATATCTTTACAAATGCATGTATGCATGTATATATATATGTTTAAATACATAAACATTCCTGTGATACAAGAAACATCATGAATCCAAGTTAAAACATACTAAGTTTTAGGATTTGCAGACCTGACATTGTATAAGAATGCTTTTTGGCAAGTAAGTAACTTGTATGGTATTGCATGGGTGCTGCACTCCATGTTCTTGTACAGCACCATTATTGCTGTGCCCAAAAATTCCTTTCTCTGGGTATCCCTACTTGATATTACTGCATGAAGGAAGTATGAGTGGATAAATTTTATCTTCTACCTTTAATAAAAGATAGCCCTGATTTATTGCCAGCTGTAAGAAAAGTCAGACTTGTAAGAGATCAAACAAAGATTCCCTAGCAACTATCAAATTTTATCATTAAAGTGTGAGGCACCACCAACCAATTTACCGAGTTCCTCCTCAACAGTTGTTGACAGGTTTGTAATGTTTCTCTGCCTGACATTCCAGCTTGCCAGGCTTTGCTTAGGCTTTTCTTCCTTCTGTTTTTCTTTTTTCTTCCTTCTATTTTTCTTTCAACAGGATTAGTATTTAGGAAAGTTTAACATCTTAGGATTTAGCTTGAGCCTTTAGTCTTCTGCTCTCTTGGATTCAGTGTCCTTTTCAAAGCAAGAAAAGGAAAGTAAAAGAATAAACCGTAATATTTTGTAAATCAGATGCAAAATACAATATTTAAAGTGACGAGGGCAGACTTTAATTACAATAGCTCACAGATAACTCTGCTTTGTCTTTCAGAATTGTGAATAGCATTTGGTACTCCTGTCTTTTTATGGCAGTTTAACATTTGAAACCTAGGAATTGTCAGTGCAAATCTTTCAGACAACATAATAATTACATGTATGTGATCCTAGTCCATTTGCCTTGAATTAACAGACAGACCTTTTGCTTTTCCTGTTGCAGATGCTGGCTGCAGAAGAAAGCAGTAAGGCCTTGCATGCTGGATCTGAAATGTCAGTTGCTGACTTGAAAAATTCAGAAGGAAAAGAAAATAATAAAGAAACACCTACTTCAAGGCAAAAACTAATTTTAGATGACCAAGAAAATGAGGAGCAAATATTTCGTTCACAGCCTGGTCGCTGCCACAAGAAGCTTGTAAGTATTTGAAATAGACAATACATTCATTAGATTTGCATGTGATATGACAATTCAAGGATGAGATTTTGGGACCACAGGGAGCCAGCATTACCTGCACCTGAAAGGGAAGTTGGAAGTGTCTGTCAGTAGTACACTTATGGCAAATCATAGACCTGTGCTCTGAGAGCTGTGGTAAGATCTGTCAGCATCTTGGTTGTGCTGCAGAAATAAATGTAGAGAATTCTTAAGTTTTAGTGTTTCCCTAAAGACCTAACTATTTTTTTTTAATTTTATTTTTTAATTATTATTCTTTTCTACAGACAGCTAATTCTCTGTTCTAAATATTTAGGATAGGGTTTAGTTCAGTATGAAGACTTCTGATGTTAGGGGCATGATTCACTTCCAGACTTTAAGCATCTAGCACCAGTTTAGATGCTCTTGCATATGTTGGATGTTCTAGATATCTTTGATATCTTTGGCATATCTTCCAGCACTTTGTGGGTATCTCATAAACATTACAGCATCTCAAATGTTGCTAAATTCCTAGATTTAGGCAACTGGATTGTGTCCAGGGTTTGAATTTTTTGAGGTTTCGTAGGTTTCTACAAGTATCTTAGGTTCTAAACTCCCAGAGTCAAGAGGAGATTTAAATTTTTAGGTCACAAATTGATACCTAGGGACATTAGAGCTTTTCTAGTGTCTTACTTGGCTTTCACTTCCTCTATGGAAGGGCACAGATGTTATGTGCCATGTCTGAGACTGTGGATGTCTCAGCTACCAAATGTCTCAATAGACCATCTCAAATGGCTTCAGAAACATTTATTTATGTGAATCAAACTTATCAGAGACATACGTGTCCCATATAATGGGATTTTTAAATGAATTGCACACATGGATAAATTAAACATGGATATCTAAATGTTAGGCTGAATCTCTCACATGTTGTTTCACATCTTGTTTACAGCAGTGATTTCTGGCTCTTCTGCTGATCACTCATTTTTAAATCCATTAAGAAACTTCTGTTAAGACTTGTATTCTTCCTTTGCATAATTTTGGAGATTTTTTCCACAGTACCTTTGCCACTGACAAAATACTGTATCTTCTAGAAGACTGTCCCAACTTTAATCTTTCTCTATCTTCATTTAGATACCTTTATTTAGATACTTTAATCTTGAGCTGAATCTTTCAAAATAATTCTCAGGCAATTATCCATATTACTTAATTGTTTTCAACAATATCTAAAAAGAAAGCTTCTAATGCCCTTATACTGGTTTCATCACGTGACAGATTCTCTTTTACTTCTGGGAGAACAACAGAATTGTTTTACCCATCTCACTGAAAATGGTATTTTTCCCATAGCAGAGCTAAAAGAAATAATGTTCCAATTTACATATGTTTGAAAAGTATCCTTGTAGGGGAGTCTTTCTCAGACACATAATCCTAGCTAAAATTGATTAAATTCTCATTCTGGCAGTCAGCACAGGCAGAATTTCTTCTAAATTCCATAATCCTAGCTGTAATAAGTTAAATATTTGAGCTGAAGGAGTCCAAATCACCCACTTGGCAGCAACTGCCACCTGTCATCTCCTTTAGTAAAGTATTTGTTTATTGTAGTGTCATTAATGTTTCCCCTGCTGTGTTAAGAATATACTTCAATTTTGTGAACTAGTTTGGTTCTTCTGCACGTAAAGGAAATGCTGTGTCACAGTCCATGGTAGTGTCTTATTGTACCTATTCAGAAAACAAAAAGGTCTTTTCATAACAGGTGTCATATCTTCTGCAAGTATAAAAGTCATTTCTTATGGCTGATTACCCCTACTTAACTTTATTCTTCTAAGTCTGTCACTGTTGCAGGAGATGTCTGAGACACGAGATAAATTTGGATCGTGTGCTAGACCTTACTTCTTCAAGGCTACAAAGTCTGCAAAGATGGATGCCAAATGTAATCTGGATTTTTATATCTCAGAAATAACATCTTCAGACCTTTCCAAGGTCCCCTCCCCTCTCTGTGTCCAGGGAATGACAAAGTTCTGATACCTCTAGGAAAACCTAGAGCATGATCCAATCAGTGTGAGCTGCTCCAATGTAGACTTTTACCTTTAGCCAAATAAGTATAATCTGCAACAAACATGGCTGTTTATTTCATGTTATAGCAACTACTGGTAGTACAAGCTCTGCTGCAACTGAGGACTCCTCAAACGATGTCCTCTCTACTTTCATCATAAAAAGAGGCTAAAGGTGCTAAGTCAAAGAAAAAAAGCACATTGGATAGAAGCTTTTTGGCAGGACAGAATGAGTTTATAAACACTCGACTATTTCTTTAGGGCACATCCCTATTTTAAATCAGAGGACTTCTCATCCCCAGTTATTTCCTTCAGCTAAAGATCAATGAGCAGCAGTAACCAGTTCAGTGCTGGTGAATGTCCTTGTCCTTTCCAAAAACACAACTCTGAAGGTTCCTTAACAGCTGTGAATTTCAACAAGAAGACTGAGAACTTTAGTCAGGCTGGCACACAAATTTTTCTAGGTTTCTGTTTTCTGAGACACCAAATCTTAGAGAAAAGAGTGAAAGGGTGATTTGCACTGGCCATGATTAGAATAGTCTAGTTGAGCCTTTTAGACGCAGAAAAAAAACAGAGGGGAAAATGAGCATTTTAGCACTGTATTATAAATTCATTTTATAGGTCTGTTCTCTGACAGTTCTGTCAGCTAAGTTTTGCTTAGATTTTCATTAAAATATCAGGGTGACAAAGAGAAATAATTATTATTAAACCTCTAAAGCCAAGGATATCAGTGTCATTCCCTGAATAACAGTTTTACAGAATATGTTCATAAAAATCATAATATCATAAGCGTTTGAAGTAACATTATGATATATTTTTATTCATTTATCCTTCCCAAAGAAGAAAATTATGAAAATCCAGTTGTGCTGAGAGGGAATACTGAAGTACAGTGCATTGTGATGTGGTCAGTCTGTCCACTCCCAGTCTGTCAGGTTCCCTGTCATCTGGTAGTTCTAATGAAAACAAAAGTAGTCCCATTCCTAGTTTTAGGGATTTCAATATTAGTTAGATCTTGATAGGCTTAATAGGACTAAAAAACCCAATAATTTGTATTAACTGTGTGGCTATTTTTCACATTAATACATGATTATTTATTAATAATCAATAATTCATAGTTAAATAGCCAATAGTTTATTCAAACTGATGGTCAGTGTTCTTTTTGTCTGTTGTTTTTATCCTTCACTGGAAAGATAGAATGAGTCTTTCCCCTTGCCCCCTGTTAATGTTTCTATCCTTCTTATATAATGGCATTATAACTGCTAATTAAATATCTTCAGAAGGAAACAACTTCTTGGAAAATTGCACTGGTTTTGATGAAATGTCCTTTGCCTTCAAACACCTGATAGTGTTAATTTTTTTCTGTTTTATGTTCTTTCAGCAAGTTAAAGCTTCACTGTAATGTGTGTTTGAAAAGGCATATTTATCTCATGCTGGATATAATTTTTGTATTGTGATTTGTATTCTAATTATTGTACCTTCATGTTCTCGTGTTGTATTATCTTCTGCTGTCTTTCTGACCAAAGAGGCAGATCCTGCTGTCCTATGAGGTGTCAATGGATGCTCTCAATGATCCTGTCCGCAGACAGAGGTTAATGAGTGCAGCCACAATTCTTACTGATAATTCAAGTAAGTCATTCTTTCCTCTTTTTCCAGTGGTGATTGTGTAACTCAACCTAAGAGATCAAACTGTCACAAACAGCATTATTTTAAAAGCCACTAGGCGAAATTATGCTGCAAAATGTAAATTTCAGTAAAATTAAGATTCTCATATCTCATGTAACTCGCAATTACCAAGGGCAAGTTTTGCCTGACCTTTATTAGTCTGTGATTAGTTTGTGCAGAATGAGCTAAATAATTTTTTTCAATTATGCCATTCTGCTCATGTGAGATTGACTTTTCTTTTCCATCTTTTCAATGACTGATTGTCTTTTTCTTTGGTTAGTTATATTCTACAAAGGATTATTCATATGTCACTTTCCTTTGTCTGCCAGAGTCAAAACTGAACTGTCCTACATTTTGGAAAAATTTCCCTCAGAAGTATCTAATTTGGAATTGTTGTCCATTCTGGAGAGCAGTCAAAGAGAAGATGAAATTAATAATTTTGAATCCATTTGTTGATCTCTTAATCATGGTCTGCATTATCTTGAATACCTTATTCCTGGCTATGGAGTACCCTGGCATGGAACCAGATTACCAACAGCTGATTTCTCTAAGTGACCAGGTAAGTTAGGTCTATGTTAGAGTGAAAATGGAGTTATAACCCTGTATTTATACTGGGACACTCCCATAAGGACACAGACTTTTTCAGTGACTTTTTTTCTGAATCTCATTTTTGTCCTTCCAGGTCTTCACCCTGATTTTTACTGTAGAAATGATCTTGAAAATCATTGCTCTAGATCCTTACTACTATTTCCAGCACAAGTGGAATGTTTTTGATAGCGTGGTTGTTTTGATTGGCCTAGCGAGCTTTGGAACAAATCTGTCACCTTTCAGGCTGGTAATTATTTATTATTTCTTAAAAGTACATGTGTTGTATAGTGAAATACCCTCATATTATGTTACTGATGAGTATGTTAAATCTGTTTTCTTTGTTGGTAAATAGTAAGACAACATGAGCTTTTAACTGGAGTGATTTTAATGGCATCAAAACAATCAAAAGGTTTTCTTCAGGGAAAAAATGATGATATTACTGCAGTAAAGACATGATAAATGCAGGGTCTGATTTTCATGTGTGCTCTGCTACCTAGGCTCTTTTTAACTTTTTTTTTTTTTCCTTGTGTTTTATTTACAGCTCAGGATCTTCAAATTGGCAAAGTCCTGGCCAGCCTTAAGTACTCTTATGAAAATAATTCTTAACTCATTTGGTGCGCTGAGTAACCTCACTCTGGTTTTGGCAATCACTGTATTTATTTTTGCTATAGTAGGAATGCAGATTTTGGGTACTGATTATGACACAAAATACTATAAAATAAACACCAGTAAAAATTTACGCTGGCATATGAAGGATTTTAGTCATTCAATCCTGATTGTATTCCGAATATTATGTGGAGAATGGATTGAAACTATGTGGGAATGCATGGAAGTGGCTGGAGAAAGGAAATGTCTCATCATTTTCTTGCTTGTCCTGGTGCTAGGAAACCTGGTGGTGAGTTTCAAGTCAATTTTCAGTCCCTACTGAATGCATACAGTTACTTTGGTTTTTTTGGAGGCAAACTTTACTGTTTGAAAAGTATTCACTTGGTTCTCTTTTCTGGGTGTCACTTGACATCTGGTTTTGTTCTGTCTCCTTTTTTCCCTTTTCCCCTGTCTTTCTCTTTCTCACACCAGACACAGAAGCAAAATAAAATTATTCCTTCTAGCCAGGGTATAGAAGTGCAGAGCTTATGATAATTTGGTGTCAGATGTCTTCTTCTTTTTTATTGATGGGACCAAATAACCAAACTGTTCAGTGCTTTTAATGCTTAACAAGTTGCCCTCATGTTATCAAAATTTTACAATACCCAGATTTTTGGGTTTACACTAGATCATTCGAATGTAAATATACAGGGAGACAAAATCTTTTTCATCTGCTTGCTTTGTTGGTTTATACCAGATCCTTTTTGATGGTGATGTAATTAAAATTCATCTTTGCCTGCTGTTTTGCTACATGTCTGCCTCCTCATACACTATGGACATCAGAGCATGTGAAAATAGATTTGATATACCCAAACTTTCCCTTCCTTCCTTTTTTTTCTCCTGCCATTCCTTCCAGGAGGAGCCATCTCAAGCTATAACAATAGTCCAGCATGATAGTAAATAATTTCATTGTAGTGGTTAATGAAAGCAAGTCTGAGGGTCTCTGAAGTGTCTTTTCTGTTAGCAATAGTGTCTCCAACTTACTTTAACTATTTTAAGGTGCTCAACCTGTTCATTGCCTTGCTGCTGAGTTCGTTCAACACTGATGACCAAGAGGGGCCTGGAGAAGGGACTAAATATCAGATTGCCATTGCACAAATTTGCAAGAGCCTGAAGGCTGTGAAAGACAGAATTTGGGATTACTGCTGCAAAAGAATGAGAGGAAGCCTCAGAAGAAGAGACAAAAAGAAGACTTTGGCAGAAGTTTCTGGGAAAGGCATAGAGGTTACTAATTATGCCATGACAGATGTCAGAAAATATATAGACAACAGCTGCTTTGACATAGAGTGTTACCATGTGGAAGACAGTTCCTCAGTAGCAAGGAAATATGAAGAAATTTTGACTAGCCACAGTACCTGTGTTCCCATTACAGCAGCAGAGACTTACACCAACGAAGGTGATAATGGGCACATTTTACCCACAGCTGTAGAATACAGAAAACAGGTAAGGAATATTGATATTTGAAAAATTATTATGACTTGCATCTGTAAATACAATCTCAAAGGCTTAACAGTAAATATTATACTTTCTGTCATTTCTGCAGTTTTACTTTCTTTGTTCTTCTAGTATAAGGGATACAAAACAGTCTTGGTTATTCAATGTTATGTTGAATATTCACTTTTTCATCATTCTCCTCAATGATATCCATAATTCTGCTCTTGACTGTTTTGTTTCCATTTACTAGTGTCAATTGAGAAATTAAGTTTGATCAAGACAGACATTCTTTCTTTTTGTCTCTGCCTTACACCTGGATTTTTTGGAAGGCAGGCCTCTTGTGTTGATTATATGTTGCTTCTCAGTTGCACGGAATCCAAAGGGAATGTAAACAGAAGCTACAACTTAAAAAAATAAATTCTTAGGATTGTTTGTTTTTTTTAATCACCTGTTCACCTCCATGGTACTTTTGACTCCCCTTTATATCTCTTGATTTTGTTGTGTTGGGCAGGATAAAGCTCAAGTCTTTCTGCGTGTGAGCGAGGTGTTTTTACTGCCATGACAGCTGTACAGAGGCATTTAGGGATACTGGAGATATTTCAGGTGTCTGTCACACCCACACGAGATGGTCAAATAAGGCCCAGGAGCTATAGTAACTCTTTTCACAGAATCACAGAATTGTTAGGATTGGAGGGATCTCTTTTTGGATGGATTAGCACAGGGTCAGTGTCTAGGTGGACTGCTAGGATCCATTTTGTATAGTTTTGGTTCTATTAGGAAGCATCATCAGTGGAATATCTTCGGACAAGTTCTCAAAGAGGCAAAAAATTGCTGATGACCTTAGAATCATCTGTGGCTATTTCAAATATCTTGCCTGTGAGCATTTGATGACAGAAATTCATTCCCTGCTGCAGTGGAATCTGGTATTTCTTGGAATTTGTAGTGGCAAAAGGACTGAGAACTGATTCTGATCACTTAGAACTTCTGCCTATAACTGGAAGCATCATTCTTTTACAAGGATTTTAGGAAAACCGTTCAATTTTTTACAAAAATAAAAACTTGCTAGTGAAAGATTCTCTGCCCATGGCAAAGGGGTTGAAGTTACATGATCTTTAAGGTCCCTTCCAACCCAAACACCCAAGTCATTCTGTGATTATATGGGTCTAAACTTCAAGGATGTCTTACATTCTATTAAATCATTTTGCCTTTTAAGAATGACTATTAGGAAAAAAAAGTGGAAAATCAACTGATTTACATTATTTCGTGCAGGGAGACAGATTAAGACACAGAGAACAGTGGCAGAATTCAAACAGCTTCAATCAGAGTTCTGGGACTTCTGAAAATGTAAATGTTTTCACAGTAACACCCCCAAAGAAAGAGCAACAAAAGGTAATTACAACTTTTATCATTTTATGGAATATGCTGGGCCCTCCCATTTTCAAGACTTTAGAGACATGGTTTGTATCTCTAAAAATAGATTGACCTGATGAAATCAAGAGTTTTCTCTAAAATTGTAGCATAATATAACCTTTTCTAAACATTTCCCTTCCTGCAAATCCAGCATAGATGACTAAAAGGAACCAAGAAACTTGTTAAATTAAATCAATGGAAGCAAGGGTAGGGATTGGCTTTTTCTGTCCTATTCTTTGTAACTTATTTTGGTAGTTCAGCAACATGAAGATAATTTATACACAGCAAATTTCTTTTGGTGGGGGAGAGGAGATGATAATTTTCATTTCTTTTAGGTTTGGTAACCTTATTAATGAAAAGCAAATAAATTCTTTTCTTTCTCCTTCTCCTGTCCAGAAATATCATGGTGTCCGTAGCTTTTCTGAAGCCAGCACTGTGGATCCAGTTGTTCTTCTGGAAATGTTTTCCCAAACTAAAAACGTACAGCTGCCTAAGGACTGCTTTGCAGAAAGTAGGAATCTTTATTTTTTTGATGTTGCACTAATGCCAAATGAACCAGTGTTCACAGATATCCATTTGGAACATGTCCAGATTAGCAGGAACTGTTTGCCTGCTCATCCCAGTGTGGATATCTGCCTTTGATTATCTGAACATCTCCTTATACTCTGTTGACTCTCATGGTTCAATCCTGCTGCCTTTACAGATTGATGAAGAGTATTTCTGGTGCAGAGCAGTGAACAGAGAGTCCAGTTGTAATGTCTCTGCAATGCAATAAAGTGAATCAGTAAAAATAATAATTTACCTAGCTACTAGTTAGGTAGTATCTATCTCTTTTCAAAATAAAAGAAAAGAAAAAAAAGCAGAAATAAACACATTTTTAAAGAAGAAAAGGCTTCTTTTGTGCCCACAAGCCTCACTGCAGCAGGGCACAAGAAGTTGTCTGTTATTCCATGTATGTGCTTTATTAAAAGAGATTATTTTGGCATAAAAATTTTGTCTTTTCTTTGGCTTCAGATCATTTCAACAACAGCATCACCTCATAGATAAAAGAGCACATTCTTCCTATAATCTGTAAAAGCCCTTTTTTAGATGTTTTGTACTTTCTAGATCCATATCTCAACATTTTCCATTGAACCAATATGCTGTTCTCTCTCTTTTCAGGTTGTGTTCAGAGTTTCCCATGTTGTGTAGTGGATGTCACAAAGTTTCCAGGCAGAACTTGGTGGAACTTTAGGAAAACCTGCTACAGAATCGTTAACCATAGTGGTTTTGAATATTTTATGGTTTTTATGATAGTATTGAGCAGCGCAGCACTGGTAAATTTCATTTAATTTTTCCACTTTTGAATTAATTTTTGTCAGTAAAGGAACAGTATTGGATTGATTTCTTCTGCTATGACATTCCTTTCCCCAGTGAGAGACAAGAGTGTAATAAATGTAACCCTTAGAAGTCATAATACTTTCCTCCACTTGGATTAAACACATGGATTTAAATATATGGAATCATAGTTCTTCATTGAACATAGTTCTTTACATTTTGTGTTAATTACAAGGCTAAACCAGAGTCTGAAATTACTTAGGAAGGCTTGAAAAAAATAAGAGCACTTCTAAATTTGTAAAGCAAGCTGGCTGCTCAGTAAAAATGTAAATTGAAAATCATCCAAACATTATGATCAGAAGCTAAAAGTGAAGGTGGCTGTGAACTGGTAGTGAGGTAATGTTTCATTACTACTCTCATCATATCCATTTCTCCTGAAGAATAAGGGAAGATTTATTTGATTTGAAAGCATATTCACTGTCTACTGAAAGTAACTTGTTAAATAAAACATTTTATAGTGCAGAAGGAACATAACCAAATAGTCTGAAGGTGGTCTATGTGGTAGATGTCAGAATTTCCAGATAAAGTCAGGTCTGTGAATATTACATTCAGATTGTTCTCTGAACCATAGATTTGAACTGTCTGCTTGAAAATTCCCCTGACAAAACCTCCAGGGGAACTCCCTGGGATTCCAGTGAGGGCTCCTCTGTGTTCATAGGGAACCAAACTGAAGTAAGGAAGGAAACTGAGTTATTTTTAATGTATTGTATGATCCAACTAAGTTGAACAAAAAGTTAATTGGGTACGCAGGTGCAAAATAACAAAACAGTAACAATTTCTTGACAGCAAAGATGTCTTGCAGTGTTGATAACTTTCCCATTTCTAAGATACACTTGTCCTCTTGCAAAAAGGGACTTGTCCATTTTTTGCTTGTTTATAAATTTTAATGATATGAAATTTTCTGAACCAGCTAAAATGAAGGGGCACCAGACCATCACTCATGTCCATGGCTTGTAGTGAAATTAAATGAGATGGTGATCACAGAAAGAATGCTCAGAAAAGCAGGGGAGAAGTGGATGAAAGATAAAATACAGACATTTGGAAAGGGTTGGTGAGGAAATAATGAGAGGTGTTAAAAGGAATTTGGAATAGATTGGCAGGATAAAAACTTTAAAATAAATTAGCAAGGCAGCAAATACTTTAAACATAAGCAAGCACTGATGTGAACAACAGCAATCAATGAAACATTTTCCTAAAACCTTAAGGTCAAGGTTTAGGTGAAAAAACATGCAACTCCAGGATTGAGCAGTTGCAGATGAGGTGTTTGTCAAATTTTTCCATACCTGTATTACAACTCTGCAGGCTGGCTCAAGATGACTCATTTGGAAGGTCAGAGTCTGACAGACACTGGTCAATGGATTCAAGTCAATATTTTTTTGTGAATAATTTTAGATCAGCCCCTTCAAAATTATCAACTATCTTGAGAAGCCAAAATTTTTTAGCCACAATTGACCCTCGTCAGACATTTTTTGAAGTGTTGAACATAAAAACCTGAAAGTATGGGATTTTTCCAGTGTGAAAATGAGATTGTACTTATTTAAAAAAATTAGTTTTCTGCTTTTAAGTATAAAACTAAGTGATGGTTGTCCATAATTTAATATGAAATGGTTATAATAAGCCATACTGTGTATTCTTGTACAATTAAAAAATAATCTTCTGTAAAATTACTGACTTGTTTTAAAACTGAACTCTGAAATTCCAGGCATTTGAAGATATTTACTTGCAGAAGAGGAAAAAAGTGAAAATTATCCTAGATTATGCAGATAAGATATTTACCTACACCTTTTTTATGGAGATGCTTCTGAAATGGGTAGCTTTTGGTTTGCACAGTTATTTCACAAATTCCTGGTGTTTGCTTGACTTCGTCATTGTGTGTGTAAGTATTATACTCAGCTTGACGTACATTTTGATTTTTGATATTTTCTATCTAGAGAACTACATGTAATTTCTGATTATGAATAATACAAGTGTAAAAGACAGTTTCCAAAAGCTGAAAAACCTTCAACTCAAAGAGGCTTTAGGACAAATTTAAGTGGAAATTCTCAGCAATATTCAAGAAGTTGCTGAAGAAACTTTTATTAGGTATCACTATCATTGAGAATCTTGATGGCTCTAAAAACCTTTTCAATTGTAGAGAGAGAGTTCAATTAGTGATCAGAAATAAAATTAGAATAAATTGATTAAGACAATAGAGAATGCAAAGCTACTGACTGTTCTGGCCTAGATGATCTGAAAGGCCCCTTCCAACCCAAACCATTATATGATTCTGTGATTTTGGTATTTAGAAACAGAAAAAAGAAAGAGTTGCTTCCTTGAAGGAGAAGAAATTTAGATGATAAAGGCAGTTGAAAAGTATGGTTGGAAAAATCATTTACCAGTGAGTTAAAGATAGGGAAATACTTTGTACAGCCCTACAGAGAAATGCTGGAATCACCAAGAGATAAGTGCAGTGTTCAATACATATACATTTACTCTGAATGTAGAAAATGTTAAATATTATCATCTTGCTGTATAAAAATGAAACATTTTTGCTGGTCAACATCACACTGGGACAGTTCTGAAGTTCAATATTTTTAAATAAGGAAATCTAAACAGGTGACTTGTAGGATCAGAGTGGCTTTTGATAGCCTCAGGGTAGTCAGAATTGAAAGTTGTATTGAAAGAATTGAAAGTATTAGGAAATTTCAACACAGACATCTAATATTATGACTATTTGTAAAGAACATACAGCATGACTTCAGCAGTTACAGTTTTCTAATATAAATAACAGTCCAAAACAGAGGATAAGCATGGAAATATCCAATGGCTGAACAATGAGATGACAAATTTAAATAGGGGACGAGACAAATCATGAACAGTGAAAAAAAATCTTTATTATTGAAACAACTTCTTAATGTTTTCATTTAATTTTCTCTCTTAAAAAAACTTAAAATGAACCAGAAGTCTTTTTACAAATATTTTTTTGTTTCCACATCACCATCCTAAGTTATGATAACAAATTACTGTATGCACTGTTGAGAATAACTATGTAGAAAATGGGAATATTTTATTTGGAAAAACTGTTCTGGTCTGGTAATGTATGAAAGTATCACAGTTACCAATTTGATTGTAATACTAGTATTAAAAAAATTTATATGAACTGTTTAAAAAAAATCAGAATTAATTCCATTTTTTTAATATATATTAGAAAAGAATGAAGTAAAATTATATTGTGATAATTTTGAATGTGTATTTTCCTAATTTGACTTAGTGGTGAAAGATACTGTAATCTTAGGATTGTCTACTAATATAAATAAAACAAAATTTTGTATGCCATTTAATGATCCCAGTTCCAATTCAATGAACACAGCTGTCCTTTGTTTCCTGGGGACGAAATTCTGTTTCTGAAGACTCATCATCTTGTTCCTCTGGGACCACCCTGAAATCTCTCAGGACTTTTAGAGCACTGAGGCCTCTCCGAGCTCTGTCAAGATTTGAAGGGATAAAGGTAAAGATATTGGGAGTCTGGGTGAATATTTTATAATAGCTGCTTTTGAAATTTCTGTGAAAATTAAAACTTGAGTGTCTGTTTTGGGACTTGATGGCATTAAGATGCTTCAGAATTACCGACTTACATCTTATGGTTGTTATTTTGAAATAACACCTAAGAAATTCACAGAAATTTATCAATACGAATAAATTAAAGAAATAAAATGATTATGTTCTACCAGAACATTATTACATATAATGATGTGAATAATGGAAGATTTTTCCATATTCCTGATTTCAGTGTAAAGGGCAGAACAAACCAAACAAGAATTCCAATAGACTTGTAGCTTTCTGAAACCTGTTCTTGTTTTATTTTAGACATGGAAAAATTTCATCCAGTGTATTTGGAAAATTCTTCTGAATAAATAAATAAATGTGCTTGAAATAATAGGAACTATTTTTAATTACTTGTGAATAGATAAGAATCTATATACAGATTATTACAGAAAACAAACTGTAATATGGGAGAGAAAGCTGTACTGTGAAAGTTGTAGCTTATCAGTCTTCATGACATAACAAATGTAATGACCACGTTGTCCTTAATTTTTTTTCATTTTCTGAGGCAAGAAATTGGAAACTGGGAAAATGGATTAATTAAATCATGGCTTCAGTGGAAATTATTCACTTATGAAACATCTTCTTGTAATTCCTGTTATTCAGACTGCTATGCTTATGTCAACTCACCTGACACATTGCTAGACAGGCTCATGTGCCACATTTGGGGTTCTCCAAGGTGGATCTGAAAGATAATAAACCTTTAAAACTACTAATAGCAGAGGAGCTTCTTTTAACTCCATTTTAAAAACTGCTCTGAGTGAACTGTCTATAATCTTTAAAGTCAGTGGGGAGAATTAAAAAATAGTATAGTGCAAATCATCTGATCTGTGTTACATCACAGAATGTGAGGAGACACCGACTTCAGGCACTGGGAGGGACATAGAGAAAAACCTCCTGAAAGCCGGACTCAGTTAGAAAGAAAGACTCAGTTAGAAACAGCCAGAGTGAAGTTAGGAAGAGCATTTTTTACCTTTCAAACCTGATTATTTTTTATTATGAAATGGATGAGGGAGGGAAGAGCCATCTGTGGTCTCAGATACTGGTTATTCCTGGTTTGGATAGGTGAACTAGGAGCTAGGGAGGAATTTGCGGAAGTGCCAGGTCCAGTGTGCAGAGACCATCAGGATGAAGTTCAACTGGCAGCTGCCTATTGGTGGCTCAGAGGTAATTTCTGGGACAAATGTTACTTAATGGCTTAATTAACAACCGGGAGAATGTGGTAGAAATTGGCCCCAGCAAGTTCCCAGATGATGTGAAGTTGGGGCTGAGCAGATAATTAATAGACTGGGAGCAAGGCTGCTCAGCAATGAAAGCTGGACAGACTGGAGATATGGTCTGCAGAAACCTCAGGAAGTTCAGCAAAAGCAAAATCTTCCGCCTGAGCCAGAATGACCACAGGTGACTGTGGGACTCTCAGTGAGCAGCTTTGCAGAGAAGACCCGGAGGTGGACGGCAGGTTAAACATTTGTCACCAGAACAACAAAGATCTGCCACATCTTGGGCACGTTAAGGCAATTCTCGCGCTGATGTTTTTGCCACCTGTGAGACTGAATGTAGAGTCTTGTATTTATTTTGGGGGTCTCCAGGGTAAGGCAGATATTAACAAAGTGGAGAGTGTCCGGCAAAGGGCCACCAAGATGACCAGGGGACTGAAGAGGAGAAACTGAGAGAGCTTGTTGTCTGGATAAGAGAAGGGTAAAGAAAGGATTGTTGTCCTCATACAAAACCCATCCAAAATAAAGGAATGGGTTATTTATGACATTGTTGTAAATGCAGATCATGCAACCCATTCTGCTGTATCTGATTCTTAGGTCCCTTAGCTACTACAGACTCATAATCTTATGTATTTCTTTCACTCAAGGAGAATTCTGGTTGCCCTCTGTTTTACTTCCTCAAAAAAGGCAAGGCAAATACAAAAAAATTACCTGTTAAGACAAGCATGAGTTTGGGCCAAGGGCTGGTTGTACCTTTGTCATCTATTAGTCATTATATGGATGAAAATTCTCAATAGATACAGAAGCAGAAAAAATCAGTGGCTTTCTGGGGAAAGTGATCTATTGAATGCAAATAATTAATTACCTTCATTCATTTCATTCAGGTTGTTGTGAATGCCCTCTTCGGAGCCATCCCCTCAATCTTCAACGTTCTGCTCGTCTGTGTTGTCTTTTGGCTCCTCTTTAACGTTCTAGGAGTAAAATGGCTCGGAAACAGATTTTGGAAATGCATACTCAAAAAAGGAAATATTACTCTCATTAATAACAAAACTGATTGTATTTCCTACAATGGGACATGGACAAATAATGTTGTAAATTTTGACAATGTTGGCATGGGATACTTGGCTCTTCTCCAAGTGGTAAGTTCTACAAAAACATGCTTGTTTTTGTTTTCTCCAAGGAATGAGTTGAGCAGCCCAACCAAGGGACACTGCTATGCTTCTGTTTATCTCACTGAAATGTGGGATTTTTTAGCTTCCATGAATATTTTCCTTATCTACGAGCTGCTCAGTTCCTCCTAAAGAACTCTGGGACATATGCAGCCTTGTGTTAAAATCGAGAACTCTGCTTCACAGCTTTTCAATTTTGTTTTAAATTACAATTTTGTTTCAATTTTGATTAAGAAACTAAGCCTGAAATAGTCTGCGTGTTACTGTATTCGGAGTCGTTCTTGTTCTCTCTGGTTCAGAGTAGATAAGAAAGAAAACTCATGGACCAATTTATTTAGAATTCTATGTTTTCTTTTGTTGTAAGCATCCTGAAGTGTTGGGATGCTAATTCACTAAGCTTCCTAATACCACAACAAAGGAGAGAAAGGCATTTTTTAAAAGTCTCTGTTATCCCTGTATCTTTTCTAGATGAAGGTCTTTGCTCTGGATCCTCCAAAGTGTTCGTTCTATGTTGAATAAAAATTTCAGAATGGAACCATCTGCTGTTCTCTTAGAAATTGTTTTTATGGTTTTAGGTTATATTTGCTAATTAAGCTGAAACTTTTTAGTGTTCCTTGGTTTTTTTTACAAAAATTTCAATTTAACAAGAGTAAGCTTTAAGACACATTTGACATGAATCACCTTTTTTTGTTTTCTTTTCAGGATTTTTTTTTTTTCTCTTTATTAAACTCCAGTGAATCATACTTCCAAGAATATGTTTAGAATTGATGCATATTTTTTATAGCACATTGCTCATTTTTTCCACAACTATTAACACATTTATATCAGCAACAGCTATTTTTTTTTCTTAGTGATTATAAACTGCATTTTTTTTCCAGGCAACTTTTAAAGGTTGGATGGATATTATGTATGCAGCAGTAGATTCACGTGAGGTATGTCACAAAAATGAAATTTTAGTTATTTTCCCTTTCCTTCTTCCCTTTTCTATCTGTACAATTAATTTTTCAGCTTTGTTTGCAACATCAGGTCAAAAATACAAGTGGATGAGTGCATCAAACTACAAGGTGAAACAATAATCCTTGGAGTACCAAGTATCTGAAACTTAGATAAAAGAAACTGATCACAGTAGAGTGACACCAAACAAAAAGAGGGCAAGATAATATAAAATTTTGCATAGGTCTGATGTGGAAACAGAATATGACTGTGCCTATGAAGCAAATTTTCTTCCTTTTAAAATATATGCAGTAGAATTGAAACAGCTTGCAGCTTTAGCAGTTATTTCAGAAGGTTTTCTTGCCTACATTTGACATCCTCACCATTTCTTCCCCATTTGCATGTGCTGTTTCTCACTCTCATACTAGTAACAATGTGTTTTAACTCTTCTATGTTTAGTTGACTTTGCATTTTTTCTCACTCATTCCATCGCTGTACTCTTGACTGTAGTTAAATAGCTGCTAACTAACAATATTGTTCCTTGTATGGCTGGTTTAAACTGCTTCTTGCCTGGGATAGCATTCCAAAGGATGGAAGTTCACCATTAGGTACAGTCTGAGCTGTTTTTCTAATCATGGAATTCACAGGGTCCCTTCTGATTGGAACTGTTTATTTATTACTAAAAAATTTGCTAGAGCAGGATTTGTCTTTGTTTATATATTATCTTTACAAACCTTAACAAGATAGAACAATACAGTTCTACTTGTACATCTAGATAAAGATTAAATGTGTGGAAGTAATTTATCTCTCATTACAGTAAAAAGACCTATAATAAATTGGAAATTATAAAGCTGTGATTATCTCATTTTTACCAACATTATTTTTCTGGTCTGATTTGTTTTTTAACAGATTGATCAACAGCCATTGTTTGAAGAACGCTTATCCATGTATGTGTTCTTTGTGGTTTTCATTATTTTTGGATCTTTCTTCATGCTGAACCTTTTCATTGGAGTGGTTATCAGCAATTTTAACCATCAAAGGAAAAAGATAAGTACTACATGAGCTAACTCAGAGTCTCTTGTAATCCCACTTTGATTAAGCGAATGCTGGTTTAACATCTAGATGTCTAACATTTTGAAACAACTATTTAGCTAGATAAATTTAAAATAATAACATTTCAAACCAAGTTTTGAAAACAGGAATCCCCTTTTCCTCAAGGCTTTTACCTGTAAATTCTGTTTTCCTGCTAAGTCCTTAATTTGTTCTAAGTAGAGAATGAGGAGGAAGGAGAGAGTAGCTTTAGAAATGAGAAGTCAAAAAAGTTACCTAGACTTTGCTACAGGAGAGTGGAATTCTTTTCTTCAGCTTTGAAGATTTGCTTTGGGAAACAGAATAACCCTTTTGCTGCGACTAAACACCTCACAAATGTGAGCGGGGTAATCAAGAGACACTCATGGAAGGACTAACCTCTGCTTTCCTGGTAAAGAACCTTGAAAAGGTCTTGTCAATCAGAACTTCTTCTAAAACTAGCTACATTTTAAAAAGTTCTTAATCTATAAAATAAACCTACAGATCAATTTACTGGGGTTTTGAAAAAATTCTGCATTGGGATCCAAGCCATGACCTCAGGAGGAGGTTGTGTAGAAATTTAAAGGCTGCTTAAAGCCCAAGAAGCACTGACTGCTTCCACTTTTCTCCTCATAGTTGTTATATTCCCTGTTCTTGTTATTCAGTAAGAAATGGAAAGCAAAATTTTGGAATGGAAAATGCAGCAAAGAAAAGCAATAATCATGCCTCCCTGGAATACTTCACCTTCCTTGTACCAAGCTTATTTATCAATTGAGTTCTGTCCTGGCTCATTTAAGGGCTTAAAGTATCCAGAGTATCAAGGGAAATTGTGTCTATTAATCCACTTGGATGTCTTACAACAAATAAGCATCTTGCTCCTTGAAAAAATACCAAAAAAGCAGACCCCAACAGGAGGTTTACAATTTCAATGTTCCCCTTTGGAAGACAGAATCTCTACAGGAGCCATTTAGTATTTCCATAGGCTGACTTATACACCAAATGTCAAAGCATTACTGCCTTTGGCAGAGAAAGATAGAAATAAAACCCACAAGAAATTCTTCTGTTCTCTGCATTTGGACAGAGAAAGGATGTGTAGGGATTGAGGAAAAGCAGTCCAACTTCACTGTAAGAATTTCCTTTTATAACAAAGTCCCAGTTACAATAATCCCAACAGATAAAAGGTTAAGTAGTTTATAAGCTTGAACATTTGCTAGAAGTTTATGTGGATGTAACACTTTTTTCTTTTCTTAGTACATGCTGTAACTGACTTTTTTTTTTTTAAATTTTTCTCTTTCATTTCTTTTCTTCTTTGGGATTTCCACTAATATTCCATATATTGAAGTTAAGTGGAATTTTTAAAGGTCTTGATGAAGTGACGCACATGGTGGATGCCCTGCTGAACGTTGTAGCAATTTTGTTGTACAAAATGCTGATCACTTAATGCTTTTATGATTAATGCCTTCTGAATACTGGGTTCCAACTGATTGCTCAGTAATACAGGTGGTGTGGATGGTAAAAAGAAATTCATTGCCAGGAACCCCCTGTAGAACATGGTCCCAAAGTGCTTATTCATCCTCCTCCATTTACTTGCTAGTCCAGCAATGGACTTCTGCTTCTACCTTTCCCAAAATTATAAAATATTTTACTTCTTGATGAATCGTATATAATTTTGAAAATAGGAAATAGATTTGCAAAACTTCAGAAAGGCTCTCACACTTGTCAGAACTGAATTGGGATCACTGCCTGGATTTGACTTTCATGATCAAATCCAGATCAGATGAAAGATCAAGGGCAAAAGGAGAAATGGTGAAGACACATTTGGTCTCTGTGCTCTCTTAGGTCCTGCTTGTGACAGCTGTAAATTACTCTTTTTTACGTAAATTTGCTCGTATTTATTTAGTTGATTTCAGCTGAGCAACATTATTCTTTCTCTTTACTTAGGTGGAAAAGATTTATTTTTGACTGAGGAACAGAAAAAGTACTATAATGCCCTAAAAAAACTTGGATCCAAGAAACCCCAAAAACCCATCCCAAGACCATCGGTGAGACCACCTTAAGTAGAACATGACAGAGGATATAAAGATGATGATATTTCAACTCAGCAGGCAGGCATTGGGAAATAAATTTTGCATTAGAGCCCCTCATCTTCCTCATTCAATATAGTATTTAGATTTTACTCTCTTTTGTTTAAAAATTCCATCTAACACAGTCATCTTTGAGGGTATTAATTAAGGAAATTTACAACCTATTTATCAGCTACTCAAATGTACAAACTTTTCAAACCAGGTCATATTAAGTATTTGATATTCATAACATGATCTGGGTTATTTAAGTTGCATGATGTTGCTTGTGCAACTAGATGGATTATTGCAGGTGAGAATGAATACAGAGTAGTACATGCCCCACGGCTGCTATTTGCTTTTAAATAATCTTATGCTTTATTTCTTAGGTTTTCTTAAATTTAATTCCAGGCTTGGCTTCGCATAGTAACTACAAAGAGTTTTTCCTGCTTATGACATTTTAATTAGAATTGCTTATCTTAAAATATCTGCATCCATAAGTATTTCTATTAAAAGAGCAATCACAATGTACTCTGAATGTTTTCCTGCTATATATTTTTTTCTAAGCCAATGTGCTTGCACAATGCCTGAAAATACTGAAAGTACTGTGACCTTTCTTTGAGGGTGTAAAGAAAACCCCTAAAAATGCTTCTAGTAGTTTATTGTTAAATTTATGTTATCTTGAATTCCTTTTCTAAGCACAAATTACTGATTATTATTTGAATTCAGGCTGGGTCTCAGAAGTGGCATTAAGCAGTTCTCATTCTCCCTACAGAATGCATTCCTAGGATTGTTGTTTGACATTGTATCTCACAAAGCTTTTGACATCACCATTGTGATTTTCATCTGTCTAAATATGATCGTTATGATGGCAGAAAACAACCAGAAGGGAACCAAGGATGTTCTTAATAAAATCAACTATTTTTTTGTGGCTGTATTCACTGCAGAATGTGTCATAAAAATACTGGCCTTAAGGCAGTACTACTTTGGAAGCGGCTGGAATGTGTTTGATTTCAGTGTTGTGGTCCTTTCAATAGTGAGTAAGTATCAATCATTAGGTCAGGTAATGTGTTGTACCAATATGTTGGGAAATGGTTAGAGGATCAGGGACATGGATCATTGATAGAATTATGGGATCAATAAAAGAACTGTACAAGCAATAGGCCTGCAAGCAAAGGTTAGTGTGAGAAACTGTCTCCATGAGAAAATCCCTGTGTGAGAAATAGGCCTGGGAACAAGAAGGGAGTTTGAAGATTTGCAGCTGTGCAGATGAAACCCAGAGAGGGGAGGGTTCACCCAGAGGGTGAACTCTGAATTCTTTTAATCATAACATAACTGTAGAAGCTTGCCAATGTAGTCTAATTATGTAGAAGCAGAAATGTGCTTGGATAGTTTTAAGCCACTTAAGAGTTAACAAGCTGGGATACTATATAAGTGTCTCTAGATTGCTAATAAACAGAGCTTGCTTTATCAACCATATTGGCTGGACTGCAATTTCTTCCTCCCCCTGCTGGAGTCCACGGACCTTTTTCCAACACCAATATTAAGCCAAATTCCAGTATGAAGTTACCACCTACATATGTTTGATAAACAAATTCTAGATCCATTTTACTTCTTCAAACTATCTGCTGAGTGATTCCTTCTAAAAGGCTGTATTTTTGCTTTCCCTTATATTTTTGCAGAGTACTAAAAGGTAAACAGAGTTTTCCAATTTTTTAAAGTATGATTTTTATTGAGGAATTAACAGAATATTAATTTAATTCAGTAACGTCTTTTCTAAGTTATTGTACTCAAACTGTTGTCTAACTTTTTATGCTTTCAATTTACGTGTTGTCACGTTAGCTGTTGTTTTCACAGTAAAAGAAAATTTAGGTTACAAATACATTTGCATCAAAAATGGGGATTAATTTAATTTTTCCAGGACTTCCTCTTAAGAAGGCAGAGCCCAATTGCAGATTTAGAAAGCTCAGGAAAACTTGGTTGCTCAATGCCAATCTATTTGTGTCACTATTTGTGACTGAAAAAAATTATTAAAACTGGCTTGTCTTTTCTTGGCTCTTTAAATAAGACTAGATGCTTATAATTTATTCTGAAAAGGGTCATACATAGCTCTAGTTTCTCATCCAGTTTATTTTGTCTGTTCTTCCTACTCAGGCTCAGGTCATATCATATAATAAAGGATGGGAAAGAAAAACTGCTCTGAGTTCTCTGCTTCTTGCCTAAGCATGGTAGCCTTTTGCCATCCTGTACAACCCAGAAAAATGATGACTTCTTAACTCATCTGTTTGTAATCATTTTCATTGCTACTGTGTCATTACTCTGTAGGGTCATACAATGAGCTGTTATGGGGAATAAACACTGAGAGACCATTTTCCTTTATTTTCTTCTTGCTCTTCTCTGATCTCATTTGAGTACTAAGCATTAGTCAAAGTCTCACATTTAGGCTTAGGCCTGCAGAAGAAGCAGCACTCAGACAGCGGCTCAGAGACAGCCCCAGAGCTTCCAGCACAGGACCTGAATGGATTTTAAAGGATTTTTTAGGTACTTGAGCAATGAATGCATAAATTCACCTCCCAAATTAGAGAAACTTGGGAGAATGCAGCTTCCAAACTATGCAAAAATCTTGATAAATCTTTAATATTGAAAGATATTACAATTTTTTTTCTTTACCTAAGCTTTTTTCCTAAGCAGTTTCAGAATTGATGATGTTTGTATTGAGAGCAGTGTAATATGATCAGCGTTACTTCCAACACCTAAAGCACAGAATATAACAAAACAGACATTAATTTGACTAACTTGACCTGACAACATTTTGTTTTCTTTTTCCTTTCAAAGGTCTTGGAGTTTCTGAAGTCTTTCGAACTTTCTTCTCCCCTACGGTTTTGAGAACTCTTCGTTTGGCGCGAATTGGCCGAATCCTGAGAATAGTTCGCCAAGCCAAAGGAATTCGAACTCTTCTTTTTGCACTGCTGATGTCTCTTCCTGCACTGGTCAACATTGGCCTTTTGCTCTTCCTGATTATGTTCATATATGCCATCGTGGGCATGGCAAACTTTGCCTGTCTCCGCTTGGAGGATGGGATTGATAACATTTTCAACTTCCAAACCTTTTGTGGTAGCATTCTCTGCCTCTTCCAAATTACAACATCAGCTGGCTGGGATAGTCTTCTGGCCCCTGTGCTAAAACAATCTGATGCGTGTGCTCCCAAATTAAATTTAACAGGGACAGAGAAAAGTAATTGTGTAAATAGGGGCTTTGGTATTTTATATTTTGTAAGCTATGTCATTATATCATTTCTCATTGTTGTAAATATGTACATAGCTGTCATTTTAGAGAATTTCAGTGTTGCCACTGAGGAAAGCACAGATCCTCTTTGTGAGGATGACTTTGATATGTTTTATGAGACATGGGCGAAGTTTGATCCTCTGGCAACGCAGTTCATAGATTATTCTGCTCTTTCAGACTTTGCAGATGCACTGGCAGACCCCTTGCGCATCCCAAAGCCCAATAAAATCCAACTCATATCCATGGACATCCCTATAGTTAGTGGAGATAAGATCCACTGCTTGGATATCTTGCTGGCTCTCACTAAAAGGGTCTTGGGAGAATCTGGAGATCTGGATAATCTTGAATTAAACATGGAAGAAAAGCTCGTAGCTGCCAATCCACCTAAAAGTAGTTATAGCCCAATCTCTTCTACCCTTAGAAGAAAACAAGAGGAAGTGTCAGCTCTTATTATTCAAAGGGCCTTCAGGAGACATTTGAGACAACGTTCTCTTGAAAATTTATCCTTAAAGCATTGTAAACATAACAGTGCTGTCTTTGAATGAGATCTACAGGACAAGCAAAGTCTTCTTGCATCACTGCTTAATGAAAATAATGGTAGGAAGATGGATAAATTACATCCTGCTTCTTCCATATCCCTCCCTTTATTTTATGATGGCTTTGCTGAGACAGACAGCAATAGGTTTGACACATAAGGTTGCCCCAGGCTGCAGTATTTCCAATTAAACCAATGTCACTTATTTTCAGATGGAGACAATACTTTGATCCCAGAGCATAATACCCTAAATTTAGAATAATTATGGCAGCCTTTAAGTATTGTAATTGTTAGGATTTGCAAATGCACCTTAAAGCAATTAAGACTTGAACAACTATGTCATAAATATTAGAGGAAAATCAAACCATGGAATTTTTTTTGTCAGCTACCGGAGTTGGTGAGTTAATTCTTTCAGCTGTCATTTTTATATTAGTTCATGTTTTTACTGAAGAAATCTGTAAAAGATCAGTTGTAAGCACGTATTTATAAACACAGAAGGATATAGAATAATGTATATCTCTTTAGGGAGATCCAATTTTTCCAAACAGGCTTTATTGTAGCAAAATTAAGTAATTACTGCAGTTCTGTAAAAGAGCTCGCTCAAGGCACTTCAGTATAATCAGCCTCTAATTTTGATGGTTTTGGGACCATCCTCCTCCTAATATCTTTGAATGGATTTCTTTATGCCTAAGAATTTTTGGGGTGTCTTTACACAAACACCTAAAGAGATTGAGCAGATCATCCTCAGTTGCCTGTGCCTGAAAGTTGTACATCATTTGTTCTTTGTATCATTCAGTGTATGAAAATTGTTGTAATCATAGTTACCAAAGTCAAAGGACATTATGCAAGAGGTATTGTTTCCAGAAAAGAATAATTGTACCTAAAATTCCATCATTATACTTCATCCCTAGAAAGCACTACTTAGTAATCTGAAATGAAGTTAATCTTATGAGATGACATTTATTAAAGTTAGAAAAAGCATTTATTTCATTGATTCTGAAAAAAAAAAGTATGAACAATGCGTACTAATATTTTACTGATTTTTTTTTTGCAGTTTGGAATATGACCAGTTTAGATTCTTCAATAAATACTTCAGATGCTTAACATGTTTTTGTCTGTTTTGTAAGAAGTATCTTTAATTTCTTTTATTACAAGACGTAATCTGTTATCAGAGAGGTAGAACAACAGTAATATAATTTTTCCAAAGTAGCTACCTATTAGCACAAGAAAACGGAATATATTTTGCTTTTCACTGGAAGTCAGAAAAGATTTAGTATTTTCAGGCCAAGAATAGCAAGAGCAATAGGGTAATGAATTTTTACTGTCATTTACCATGTTAATGACTATTAAAATATGACCAATATAGTCAAAACGAAGCTATTTTCAGGACAAATAAAGGCACAGGAAAGCTAAAAGTTAAAGAGCTCGGATACAGGATAGTTTGAATTAGATTTATTATGGTTAAACATTGGAACAGCCTCCCCAGGGAAGTGGTGGAGTCCCCAGCCCTGGAAGTGTTCAAAAAATGAGTGGATGTGGCACTTGGTGCTCGGGCTTAGTGGTGATGCTCAGTCAAAGGGTGGACTTGGTGACCTTGGGGGTCTTTTCTAACCTTAGGGATTCTAAGATTACTTCCAGAACCAGCTTCTGTTTAGATAAAAACACTGTTGAAGAGGGTCTGCAGAGCTCTCAGGAGAACTCAGGGGTCAGCAGCCCTGGGCAGTGGGATGCAGAGATGCTGGGTGGGCCTGTCTCCTGTCCAGCTTGGACAGTTTCATGCACAGTGATGCTCCTCACTTAAAACTATAAATTTTGTTTGGTGTGAGCTGGAATGAGCTCTGGAGTGAACCAACAGCTTTTGTTCAATGATCATGTTCCATTAGATGGCAGCATTTACTGTGGTTTAGGATGTGGCCCGTCTTCAGTGAAACAGGTGAATATTGCACACTTCAGTGTAGAGGTACTAAATTAACTGTGAATTGTTTAGAAAAAAGTGTCACAACTCTCTTTTTTCTATTCTGGCCTTTCAAGTTAGCCACAGTTCTCAGTAAGTGCTTGTTTTCTTACTGTTCTGGTGTCTGATAGACCTTAATGGTTGTGAAAAGAAATAAAATTGTTCTCCTGTGTGCTTGGACTTTCCAGAGGGGTATTTTCAAGCATTTCTCTATAGCATTGTAAAAGGAAATGTTTCTTAGAGAAGAGGTAAGACTGATTTGTTCTTGCATACTGGAAAAGAAGGAAAGACTGGAAAAGCCGTGTAAGAGAATTTAAAACATTAATCAGTCTGATCTTTTCAATTAAAAATAATCTGTTTGAATGCAACATCAGGTTCTCTGTCCAAAACTAGAAACACTTTGAAGAGGAGCACTTTATTTCCATTGCAGGGGCAGCAATTTTGGACAAAATCACACATCTGGCTCACTCACATCCTGAGTGATTATATTACTTCAGCAAAATATAAAATCACCTGAATTCACCGTGGGGCTAATTTAAAAGTCTGACCAATTTTTTAGTATTGCTTAAGCATTAAAATTGCCTTAGCAGGCTGTTGCAGGGTTGAAAGGAGAATGGTGATATCCAGCTGTTGCAGCTTCTTCCTGCTGTAGTTGTCCAAAAGCCAATTCAGCTGCTGAGGAGATGTAGAGTTCTTTAGAAGTCTGTAAATGTTGATGAGGTAAAGCAGTGAACAGCGGGGAGCTTTTGACAATTCTGTTCATCTGGAACTGTGAATTTCTCCAGGTAAAACTGCCTGGATTTATGTGAACTCCATGAAAAATTCAGGCATGTTTGGAACACAGTGGATGAATATTCCTTTCTGTTTGTGAAGTTTGATACTTAAATCACAGAACAGCAGAAACAAAGGAATATCAGATCCCTCCAGTCAAGAAACACTGTGAATGTAGAGCTCCCAGAGAATTTCTGAGGGCCAGCAGTTGAGTACAAACCAGCATTGCCTCTTTAGTGGTGGTGCAGACCTCTGTTGTACATGTCCACATGTCACTGTTCCTGTGTAGAAATAGAGTGAAACAGACCTCTGGGAAGTAAGAGTTTTTTCCTACTTTTGTGGTAGCACTGTATTCCTCAGCACAGGCTCCTCAAAGGTTTTGTGGAAATTGTCCTTTTACTTTCTGGAGTTCCTTGGTTACTGCTCACCTTGCAATGTTTGCACTGTCCAGTGTTTCCTCAGGACTTAAAAGAGACCCCATGTGTTATTTGAAAAGAAGTAACCTCTAGTGGAATGTTCCCTGCCCAAGGCAGGGAGGTGGGAACTGGATGATCTTTAAAGTCCCTTCCAACCCAAATCATTCTGTGATGCTATGAAAGGTACAGAAAGAGAATCTCATCATTTCGTTTTACCGCTGAACCTACCAGAGGTTGTTGTGCTTGACAAGTGTGTCATCTGCAGTGTCACTTTCAGTGTCACTCAGCTAAACATTTTCTCTCAGTATGCGAAATCCTCACAACTTAAGTGGTGCAGGAAGACATCCCAAAATGTGCTTTTATAACTCATATTTAGAGTGATGTTTCCATAAGAAAAGCACACCCAGCAGCTGCAGCAGATTGAGGCAGAGGTCAGGATTATGGCTAGAAGTGATGGAGAAGAGATCTGTTGTGTTGGAGCCAAGTAGAACAAATTATTCAATACTTATGGTAAAAGTTTCAAAGATGCAGGAACTGTGTTTAAATACTTTCGTTAACAACCACCAGCTAAAAGCAAGCCCGGCAGCAGCCACATGCTTTTCAAACTTAAATATTATGGCTAAACAGACACTTTAATCAACAGCCTGGGAGTCTATCAATTGATACTGTTTTGGATATGCACTTCTAGTCCCTAGTCTAGAGCAATTAACAAGAGATTTCTCACCTGCCCACCCCTGGGAACCAAATTATGACTTCCACAGCATCATGTCAGTTTTCTTTCTGCAAGTTTCTTCAGCACCCTCATGCATTAGATATATTTGGATGAAGGTACTGAGCTAAATGTCAGAGCTGAATGTGGTGGCACAAGTTTTGACTCTTTGCTCTGCCAGTTCCAGGGAAAATATGTGAAGGCATCAACTTAGTAAGTGGTTTTATGGATCTTCAGAGACTTTTGAAAGAGCGATAGAGATGTTTTGGCAACTCCTCAGGAAAATATAGCTGTTTGGGCAACTCTGTTGCAGTTGTCTGCTTTGTGGTTCCATGGAGTTAAGGTAAGACAGGCCAAGCTGATTTTAATGATCGTCATTACCTTAATGCAGAGCTGTTCGAGTTCTGAGAGCAATTGAAGTTTCCTCTCCAGGTTCCAGGGAAGTTGGGTTTATGCAGGAGCATTCCAAAGTCAGATATTCATAAGTCAGATTTCAGACAACATCCACCCTACCTTGCTGTCCAAATACTGGGTAGAACTTGTCCCCAGAGACAATTTAAAGTGATCACCAGAAAAATTCACTCTTTTCTAAGTTTTCTTTTATATATTCATACCTTTCTTGAAATGAAGAGGGTAGAACTGGAGGCAGTATTTCAGTAATACTACCAGTCTCAGCAGTCTCTGCAGAATTTATCAGCAGAGATTTCATACCAGTACTTCAATTATCTATTTTTTGTGCTTGTGGTTGAAGTAATAACACAGACATGATGAGGCAAATAAAAAGTCATCCTTGTGTTCTTCACTTGGTGCATTGTAGCCAGAAATCTGTGTTTGCATGAGAAGACAGATTCTCCAACATCTGTGCACAGAAATTCACTAAAATATTTCCAGCTGTTTCTTCAACCCCATCCCATCCTGAACAGAGTGTACAGAAAATTTCTCCCCCTTTCAATAAGATAGCAAAAGTTTTAATGAAAGCAGCAGCAACAGGACTCCACCACAGCATCTTTAGAGAATGACATTTCCTTCCTAAACATGCATGGTGCCCATCACTCATTTATCAGGCTCTCTGACATCCCATTCAATAAAACACTTGTGCTTATGTCCATTATGTCCATTGCACTTATCTTCAGCTTCCTCCTATAAATCGTTTTGTCTGCCAGCTCTGCACAAGACAGAAGATTCATGGCTGCCAGAACATAAAATATGATGGGGAGTAGTTCATGTCCTTTACTTTCCTGAATGGGGGGCTCACCCCTTAACAAATAGCCAGTAATACAGACTGCAGACCTGCCAAAAATCCAGATGGGAAAGAGTAGTAATGTACAAGGATGGGTAAAATCAGTGCAAGCTGCACTTTGTGATACACTTGGGAATCCACCAACAAGAGGGCAATGGAGCTCACACGGGTGTTGTGATTGAAATCTTATGTCCCTGTATTTTGCTAAGTGTAACCTTAAGTTTGTGCTGTGATTTTGTCACAAATGAGTGTTTTAGGTTGCTCAAAGAATCGCTGGCAAAAGCAGGCTTAATATGAAAGTGTGATGAGGTTCACTCTGCTACTTACTTGATGGTTAAAGCACACAGAGAAAAATCGGGCTAAAATCTAAAATCAATCAGTCTAAAACTAAAATCAAGATAAAATTACCGATTTGGAGGCTGGGGATGGAAAAGAGTAAGGTTGGGAAAGCATAAGGATGAAAAGGAGTAAGGGAGATCCTCCCACTGGGTCACGAGGTTCACAGTGGATCATCCTGCCAAACTTAGCCCTGGACTTGACCTGCAGTTTAGGCCTAAAGGTTTTAACAACATTTGAACTTAACAGCATTTAACTGATAGCCAAATTTAAACACTTTAACAAAAGTTTCTATGGAATTTACTCTAACCACAACAGTAACTCACTAAAACCCCTACTCAGGACTCTAGTGAATCCAAGAAAACATTTCTGGTACATTTGCTATAGAATATTCACACTCACACACCTAAAGGACCTAAAGGAGTCTGTACAAGGTGAAAATTTCCACTCTGGTTCAGTGCAGTGCTCAGGGCAGATGTGTTTGCATCTTCTCAGCACGTGAGATGTTGAGCCCTGGGGAGTGTCAGCCCAGGCCCCATCATCAGCTTTTGGAAGCAACCCTCCGAGCACAGCAACCTTGAGAGTTCACGAGCTCCAGAGGTCCCACTCAGAGGGAGATTCTGGTCACAGCCCTCTGCATTTCAGGAGAGCTCAAAGGGTCTCACTTTGGACCACTACTTACAGGGTCGCAAGAGAGTTGGCTTTAGTCATAATAATTTTCCATCCTGGACTCAATTTGGGTTGGTAACTTCCGTTGAAAGTTCAATAACAAAAATGTTGTTCCACTTGGGCTGTTATTTAGGTAAGAAAAAGAAGTTTCCAAGGCTGTTGGTTAAAAACCAGGAGCTCATTAGACAGCCCAAGTTCCTGGGAGCCCAACAGCATTCCTGATAAGCTCAGCCCAGGAGCTGTTCATCAAGGCTGAGGCCTAACGAGCATTTCTGAGATGTCAGTGCAGCCTGAGGGAGTGGGAGGGGAACAATTGTACCACCACGGATTTCAGCATATTATGTATCATTCTGCTGAATCAAAATCCCATGTAAAATCAAATATATTGAAATAAATAAATCTGACGTTAAACATCTCGTGTTCCATGCTTGGAACTGCTAAAAGAATCTGCTTGGATTATTGGACTCTGAGAACCAGACATGGCTGTTCCTCTTTCTGAAATTATCCAGGGTCAAGAATACAAATGAGCAAACATTTAGAGGAAAGCTTTTCTGTTTGTTAAAGATGGGTCAATGGTAAAAGCAAAAATTATTATTTTAGAGCCTATTTGCTCACATCAATGATGCAGAAACTGTGACAATAATCATCTTCATTTTACGTTTTAAATTTTGCATGTTTCCCTATGTACACAGAAACAGGTATTTTAATTGCAGTGCAATTAAATTAACTCCATAATGTTTCATAGTATGCCATGAATAATATATAAGAAGTAAATTGAAATCTGTCTCCATATTTCCAGGTTTGGTGATGTGAATTAATGGATTCGAATGCTACACTCAGCTGTAGTAAGGGGGAAAGAATGGGCTGGGGTGGCAAAGGCTTTCATTTCCAGGTGCTACCTCAGTGCCCCACTCATCTCATGCCAGTGCTCAGTGCTCAGAGGGCCATTCCTCACTGGAAAATCCACATTTGCAAACCTGGATTTGTGGCCACTTCCTCCACAGTGCCCATCACTCATGGGTTAAAGAGGGGATCACTGTAAATGTCTGGGGAGTAAAAAGCCATTTTCTCACAAAACACTTCCTGGCTCTCTGAAGGTGACTTGGTAAACCTGCTTCTCTGCATAACCAAATTTCATTCCATCCTTCTTGCAAGGCTTTTGTCTAGTTCCATCTTTCTATGGTGTGGAAGAGCATAGAGGTATTTACTGGGTTTATAAGGTTGGTTCCCTTTACCTGGTGCCAACTCTGCTAAATTCAATGCTGAATTTTCAAGTCCTTTACCTCAGTAGAGAGGAAAGGCTTTCACTGGCCTCAGGTTCCAGGCAGCAAAGTAAATCCCCAGGAACCGTGTAAAGTCTGCCCTTCCCAAACACTCAGGAATCACTTGATTATATATCAGGTACCCCATGTATATGTCCCCCAAAAAATGAATAAAGAGAGTCCTAAGGTTGTCCAGTGCTGTAAGTGAAAAGTGGGAGCATGTTCCCATAAATCCCCAAAGTTGTGAGATTTTTGGATGTAATCAAACCCAACTATTAACACTGTTCCTTTAGCTTCTGCTTGAATTTTAAACCAAAGACTGTTGATGGACCAAACACCTCACAAACAAATGATTTTAATGTACCAACATGGCTGTAAAGATTCCTATAGACACTTTTTTGTGTGTCTGTGTGGAAAACGCCAGATTTTGCTACCTTAAAAGTAATTCCTGCCCAGTGCACCAGCTCTGGTATTGTGAACTGATGATTTTTTTTTTTTTTTGCAAAGGAAAGGATTCTTTATGTCAAAACCCAACCTCCCACCCAGAGAAAAAGAAACTGAATCCAGTTTCAGCAGAACTGAGTAGGCTCAGTAACTGAGCAGGATGTTGTGTGAAGCTTGTGGTTAAATACAAGCATTTCCTTCCTTTTCCCTCCCACCTTTTTCCATCTTTTCCCCTTTTTAACTTCAATTTCTTTATATTTTATGTGTTGCAAAAAATTGCATGATGGAAACATGATAAGATATGAGAATTAAACCAGCCCCTACAAATCTTTTGTTGAATGTGTTTCATGTCTGGCACCCAGCAAATGCTTGTATTCTCGTAAGTAGAGAAGAATGAAAATGTTTATAACATAAAAGTGTGGTCCCAGCTACACAACCTTTGATTTACTTGGGAAGAAAACTCCCAATTTTGGCATTTATAGGTGTAAATATGCTCATGTGTTCATGGTATATTACACCAGGTGCCAACAACGAGAGGCAGATTGCGTGAACTTCCTCTTTTGTAGGACAGTGGAGCTCACACATTGCAAGAAATATTAGGATGACTTACATAGATGAGACACTGATGTCATTTCAGATTATTACTTCCTCTGGGTTTTATATTATTTTGACCCAAAAACACTTGTGGCAGGTGCTTTGAACATTACACATTTCACAGCAGGAGAAAATCCCTTTGACCTTCCAGTCACGTGTTCCTGTTGCCACAGATTCAAAGCTCCAGTTTTGGCTTGAAAAGATGAGGGTGAGATGAGTGATGAAACAAATCCTAGACATTTTTTCCCATTCTGTTTGCTGAATTTGATAGACTTTTAAAGCCTGGCTTCTGAGAGGCAATTTCAGACACTTCTCTTAGCATCATTCAATTATGCATTGGCTGCAGCTCACTGCATCTATCAAAGTGTCACGGGTGCTTTCATGTAGGCAATATATTGCTTTTTCAGACCCAAGAGAGGGGAAAAATCAGGCACCCCAGCATCTTCTCCTTAAGTAGGTGTTGAGCAAATTAGCCCCATTACAATCCAGCATGCATTAGTCCATTAAAGAGCTGGAGGAAGATTCCTTTGTGTAAATGACTGGATGGTTTCTTTGTATATTTGTATTAGTCATTTCCTGCTGTTCTTTAAAGAAAGTTCTTGATCACCGATGTCTAAAAGGCCTTAATTTCCACATAAGCATAACTTAAAAAAAAAAGAAGAAGAAGAAAGAAAACATTATCATCTATTTAAAAAGGTAATTAATTATTTTTTTAATATCATAAATTAAATTTCTTCTTGGCTCAAAGGACAAAACAGTTTCTTGATTTGCAAATACCCACAGAGTTATCCTATGATTAAGGTGGCTTCTCGTACACAAAATTTCTGATCCTTTCCCAAACCACTTATGCTGCTCTTCCCAGAATCTGGGCCCTCGTTTAGAGGATTTATGCATCCCACCTGGAATGAGCCTGCTGAATTCAAACTGGGCCTCTTGAGCTCTTTTGAGACACTGGATTATAAAGCCTTGTGGTAATGAACTGATGCCTTGGCCATGAATTTGGCCTTTTTTCACACTCCTCTTACACAAGAAGTTTAAAGACCGACTGAAAATGTACAAAAATTGGGGAAAAAATACTATTAAAAATACATATACTCACTTCTGTTGTACCACAGACTACAAGAGGCAGCAAGGTCATCATCAGACAGGAAACCACAAAAACAGAGGTGGAGATGCTGACAAAAACCCTCACAGAAGCATGTCATAAGTGCAGAATTACGATATCAAGATTTCCAAGGAAAAAGTGAAAATTCCTGCAGAAAACTGTTGAAGAGAGCAGGCAGGGAGAAACTCCTCTGTTTCAGGTAAGGTGGAAAGAATAAAGGGTGCAGTTCCCAGTGCATCACCTGGCACACAGATCTGTTGGGGATTGTGCAGTTTAGATCTGCCTTTGCAATTATTTTGTGTTGTAAAAGAGGGCCTCCTTTTCTAGACAGTGCCTGACACTCGTTTTTTTTCAGTTATTCCCATCTGATAAATAATACACTCTCTAAATAACCACACTCTGCCAAACAGATGCTTTAGTCAATCATCTTATTATGTATTAAATAGCACATCCACTCTGCTCTGTGTTTAGGTCCTTAAAATGTGCCTCTCCTGAAGGCTGAGGTTTATTCTGACCCATCTGGACCTTAATTCCAGGGCGTGATATCTTCAGCTACCTAAAGCTGCCTCTGGTTCACCTCAGATAAGAAAATTGTTGTGTATTGCTTCTTCATAAAAGTAAAGATACAATGGATAAAAAAAAAAGAAGGTCTCACAACATGTAAATATCCAGTGTCTGGAACAATGAGGGAAATTTCTAGATACACCTAATGCTCCTTGATGAAGCGATATTAGGAATTTTAATACTACAACTTTATTTCATTCACTACTCTAATTCCCTTAGTCTTATTCTGATAGGCCACTGAGGAGAGACAGAAGAGCAATCCATATTTTTCCATTTGAGTAGATGATAAGCAAATTTTCCTGATGGAAATGTGCATTGGACCATTTAGCGAGCTGGAGATTACTGTATGTAAGAGAATGATTTTAATACACACTTACAGAGAAAGCAATTTCCTGTTACTGTGTAATAACAATTATGCATTCAAAAGAGTCTGAATTTTACATCATCATTTTTTTAAAATATAATTTAATTCTCTGATAAAAGGAGATGAGATTCCTTTATTCTAGGTCTTAATTTTGACAAAAATGTCAATTAGCTGCTTTATACCATTTAAGACTTCACTATTATGTGGATCAGAAAATGGCTTCAGCTATTCTTTTAAAGCAAAGCAGCAATATGATATATGGTGAAAGCTATTCTAATCTGTGTGCAGTAAACAGCCTTCATAAATCACTGGAAGCTCTCTGCAGCATCATTCCCTCAGTTTCACACTGGGCCACAAATCCCACATATGTTAATACTCATCCCATAAACAGCAATTTATGAGGATTTCCCCTCATGGCCAGAAGGTCTCAATTTCCCTTGTGTTATAAAAAATCCCAAAACACTGAAAAGCTTCAACATGAATAGGTGAACATAACTCCTGAGCTGACAGGCAGCATTTGGGAGGTGAGTTTTCATACCATAATTTCATTAACCAAATAAAATCAACAATACATCTCCAAGAAATGGGAAATTTGTTATATAAACCTCAACCTAGAGAGGGAAAAAGAATTATAAGATGGGTGGTATGCTCTTTATCTTATCTGTGTAAAACTGTGTCAGTTGAGCAATTCTAAATTTATTTTAATTTTTGTACTGAAATATTAATTGCACCAAAGTTGCAAAATAATTTGTTCCAGTCTGTGCTGGTTGGCATTAGAAATTACAGTGGTTTCAATTGAAAAGCTGTAGTTTACTTTCTTTAGTTAGAGGTGAGCTGTTCAGAATGTGTCAGGTTCCTTTTGGTTAATGACTGCATAATTCTGCATTGCATATCCCAAATCTGTCACAGAATTATAACATGAAATAGTCAACAGTGAAGGAAAGACATCACAGTGCTGATATTTTTCCTTTTCCAGATGGCAAATTCAGATCTATTTTTATAAATTAGACATTAACACTTCCTATTTGGTTTTCATCTCCTTTCCCCCACATCATGCAGTTGAAATGGTTCTGATTGGTGAACCCTTATGACATGAAAAATGAGGATCAGTCACCAAACAAAACCCCACACTGTATCCTTAAAAGAAGGTGATTGTGAAATGCAAAAGGAATTTACAGCAGAGATTTCCAAATCATATCTAACTTCTTAGGAAAAGCCAGAAATAATTCTTTACCAAATCTGGTGATGTTGTGAGAGCCTGGAAATATATTAGAAAGGGATTGCACTCGTGAAACTCATCCTCCTTCTCCCAATTAAAGCTGCCATTGTATTCACCATTGTGTTTCTGTTATTATACTGATGAAATCTATGTAGAAACCTGGAGAGATACTGAGTGCTGCATATCACATATAATTTTTCACAATCTGCCTTCCATTCCTGACTTCCTAAATGGCCATAAAACAGCACCATTTATCATGACAGATAGGTGTGTACACACATATCAATTACAGCATCGTCAGGAATCACAGAGAAATAAGTCAGTAGTAGATATTTTTAAAAGAACCAAGAAATGAAGTTATTTTGTACTGGTTTTGAGTAACCATTTCCTACCTCAAAGTCATTTCTAAGCTGTGGAGGGTAAAACTGAAGGGCAATTTGACTCTCACTTAAAGCTGACCAGCTTTATTTTAGATTAAACTGCTTTATATTTAATGAATATTCTTTTCTAATAGCAAACATACATTACATGATAGTTTCACTTGTCTTTATTAATTTTTCTTAAGTTCAAATATCCATTAATATCAAATATTTGCCTTCTTCCATTAAGCCATTTCTGTATCATTTTTGAATGCAGATATCGCTGAGCTCTTTAAATACCTCTCCACATTTTCCCTCTAAACACCTTAATTTTTTTATAGACTATTTCCATATTTATTCTTTACAAAGGGAAAATGCTTTTTGGATTTTCTTCTTCATTTAGCAAGGTTTAGATTTTGTGATGGCAGCATTTACTCTTCTACTTTTTAAAGTTTCTTTGAACTTGAGGTTTATCTCCCTCCGGCTGCTCTCATTGACTTGAATTTGCTGAGGGTGGAGGTTCTTTGCTTTCCTCCTGATGGGGTAGAAGGGACTCAAACAGCTTTGCTCTGAGTCCAGTGGGAAAAAATGAGGATTTAATTTTTGACAGGGAAGGAAAAGTCAATGCCAAAGGTTCCTCATCCTTCCCTGTCCAGCAGGGATTGTCTATTTTCTCCCCACATATTTAAAGGAGGTGGGACACATCTAAATTCCTGTCTATATATCCAGAGGAGATTCCATCAGCACAGCCAGGGGAGCCCAGAGAGCTGCTTCTCTCACCTGCACCTAAATATGTATTTTTTCAGCTACTGCAATTCAGCAATTCCACGTTTTTCATGCATTTGCTGGCTTTTGCAGGGAGCTGTGACCCAAAGCTACTTAACCCTGCAGAGAACATGAAACACCTGCTTTTTCAAGCAGTTCCTGGGATAAACCAGGCTGACTGCCAGAAAGGATTCAGTGACCTCTTCACCATGAGCAGTCAGCAGGCTTGGATGCCCCAGTGCACACAGGGATATACCTGGAAAGGAACCTGTAAAAGAAAGTTCCCCTTGAAAACACCCTGGGATGTTTGTAATTATTGAGAGCTAATCTTATCTCTCATTCAGTCTGGGCCATCTCAAGGTTAGCACAAGGACCTGGGGAAGCCAGAGATAAACAGGAGATGCCTTCCTGCTTTCTTCACACATAGATGACAATAATTCCTTCTTGCCTCTAGAAACTGCAGGTTATATTTTCCCCTTAAGTAGAGGAGAATAACTAATAGGGAGGAGGCCAACACCAGCTGCTGCTTCAAGTCTGCTTTTCATCTCTAACTTTGGATGATGTGTGAGTAACTTTGGGTGAAACCTCTAACTTTGGGTTAAATGTAATTTGAAATTAGCACTGGAGATGGATAGGAAAGCTGTCTATGTAACTGCTGCTACAGACCCTTTATAGTGGCATTCTTAAGAGTGTTTAGGAGCTTAAGTCACATTGATTGCAATGCCATTCTCACTGAAAATCCAGTTTGGCATCTATATATTTCTTAGGGGGGCATAAACATATTTTAAAATCTACCCTTATTATTTGTCTGTTCTTTTCTTATGAACGGAAGGTGCAGATACTTGTACAGAGGAGGTGAATTTTACCCACCTTCATTGATACCTAAGCTTCAAACAGCTCAAGCTTCATAAAATTAATGTCAGATGGTTTAAAAGCTGTATTGGATCTATGACAGACAGATAGCTTGAAGGGAACAAGAGATAATATGAATTGAATTTGTTCTGTACCTGATATTACGTTGAAGTGGGGGAGTGGTGACAATTCTGAAGTCAGAGGGATTAATAAACCTTTTATCTCTTTAACCTGCCATGAAATTTCCTAATTTCATTTGTGGATAGTCTTCCTCACCATCACACACATGCATCTTCCAGTGAAATCAAACTTTCTGTGCAGTGCCCTGTCCAAAGCATCCAAGACAGAGTTTAACTTTTTACAGCAACATTCATGACATTTAGAGCCTAATGAAGCAAATCTCTGGAAAAAAGACAGCAATTTTTCACCAACACATCAAAGGAAGAGATCTGGTGTTCCACCATGACTTCTCTCCCTCGTTCCTCACAGCCCTGCATGCTCTGAAAGAAGCATGCTTTAAAAATAGAAGGAGGTTGGCAACAAACACTAATGCAACAGAAAATAAAACAGAATTTTTCTCAGAATATTGCAGGGCTACTTCCCTTAAAAGTTTCTCTTCTACCTCAACGTGTACCTCAAAGCTGCCAAGGGCTAAATGCAGATGGGGTAACAAATTATTTTATCAATCCTGACAATATTTAGTCCCTATAAGGATCCAGCACCCAGATCTTTTCTGTCAAAACAGTGCTCCCATTTTTAATGTGTTCTCTTGCTGGAGAGGCACCATCTCATATTCAACCCAGGGGTCAGTTGGCTTTTCTTCCTTTGATTTATCTCATTTTAACTAGTGCAGTATTAGACCTCCTGAAAGTGAAGTATTATCTGTAATGATTGTATCATTCTTAACTTCTCTCTTTCGTGTCTGATAATTAATCCTTTTCCTGTGCAGCCAATGCTTAATGTAGAGACGACATCTTCCTTCTGTCTTACAAAGTTTATCAGCCAAGGTAATTTAGGAATACTGCTCCTTTGGACCAGACTAATAATAAGATTACACTCTCTGTCCCCAAGCAAACCACATGGAGAAATGAGAAGAGAAACCCTGGTTTCCCTGTAGGAGAGGAAGGATCCTCTAAAATTGCAGGAGTTCCTCCTTAGGGAGGTGGGCTTTCCCTCCCTGTTTTTGAAGGGTAAGAAAACTTATTTTTATGGGCAGAAGTTTACTATGCTATTTAGCTTCAGGGCCAGGGAATGAGCCTGGTCCTATTTTTCTAGGAGTACAGACAGAGCTGCAAGACAAAGATCTCTCCCATCCCACCCACAGTGGCTTCAACCAGGGAGGAATTGAGGGTCTCAGGAGTGAGTGAATTCTCCCAGGCTTCTGATCTACTTCTTGCCTATATCATCATCTGTATAAAATTAATATGAATCTCAGAATCATAGAATGGTTTGGTTTGGAAGGGACCTTAGAGATCACCCAGTTCCAACTCCCTGCCATGGGCAGGGACACCTCCCACTAGACCAGGTTCCTCAGAGCCCCATCCAATCTGGCCTTGGACACTTCCAGGCATGGTGGAGCCACAGCTTCTCTGGATAATCTGTTCCAGTTCTTTATCATCCTCACAGTAAAGAATTTCATCCTAGTATCTCACCTAAACCTTCCCCCTTTCAGTTTGAAGCCATTTCCCCTTGTCCCATCACTCCAGGCCCTTGTCCCACCACTCCAGGCCCTTGTCCCAGGTCCCTCTCCAGCTCTCTTGGAGCCCCTTTAGAGAGGCTCTAAATCTCCCTGGAGTCTTCTCTTCTCCAGGCTGAGCAACCCTGGAACAACCACGTACATACCCTGAACAACGCATACATATAAATCCTACACATACACTGACATTTTATTTGTATATGTGTGTGTATACCTGCACACAGACACATACATTTACACACGCACACACATGGAGAGAGGTAACAGCCACCAGTTTTCCAGTCTTCCACTCAGCTTCAGTTGTAGTTCTCTAGTTCACTTTACACATTCACCCTCGTGTTTTTGGACTGTATTAAAGCAGATAATTGAAACTGAGATAATCAAAGAAAATATAAAGGCCAACACCTTTTATAAACAATCTGTTATAGTGCAGAAATCTCACACTGTGAGGTTGACACATTTTCCTCTGTGTTTCCCATCCACTTTGTTCAGCTTCACTCCTGATTGTCTGCGAAAGACGCTCAGAAATCCAGGGATGAAACAAGCTCACGGAGAAATGCTCATCTTGGAGCCTCCCCAGCTGAGGTTTCTGCCTTTCCCAGGAGACCCTGTGTAATCACATCAGCTCCTTCCATGGCTCACACAGACACCTCCCTCAACACCCCCATGTACAAATAGCACAGTTCCTGGAGGAACAGCATCTCCAGAGTGGTGAGGGATTGCTGGAAGGGGACACAGAGATGATCAAGGCAGTGAGGACGTTTTTCCATCTCTTTCTTGGGAGACAACTGGATTGAGATAATGCTTCTCTTGCACAGAAAGAAGTGACTCCTTGAACCTTCACTTAGAGGGATGGAAAATAATGTAAGTCCTGTGGTTTACTGCACTTGCTCTTCTTAGAAAAAAAGGTGGTTTGTGGTAGATTCTTCTATAGGATTCAGTGACCTTTTATTTGCCTAAAAATCATTAAAAAACCTGAGCAGAAAATTTTTTTTCCTGAGTGGCATGAAAAAAAATGGAAGGGGGAGGAGTGAGTATTTATTTATTCCTTTACACAGGAGCTTCCCCAGTGTTTTTGACTTGTTATTTTGCTGAAATAAATTAGCTGTGGTCAAAAATGGAATCTTAGAGGAGTGAATAGGCATATAAGGAAGTTTTTTTTTCTGTGCATGAAAATTGCAGATATATCTATTTTATATAAAAAGTTCATCTTTTTTAGTTATAATGTTTAATTCAAAACAAAGACAGAAAAGATTAAATAGCCATAAGTTTTATAAGATTACTCTCTCTTACATAGGTTTATGCTTAGTAATATTGTTTTGATACAGACTAACATTTAGTTTTTGAGATCTAAGAATGGATCTTAAAAAGATTTTTTTTGTGAATAAGGCATAATTAAATCTGTTTTATTTGTCGAATATGCTGTACTGTGCTGGGTGAATGCTTTTATCGTGATATACTGTGGGCAAAGACAGGGAAGTAAACTAACAAATGAAGAGAACGTAAATTTTACTCTTGGGTGGTGAATTGGCAATAGAAAGGATGACAGACTTTTTGCAACTCACAGAAACAGGTGGGTTTGCTTTGATGAAGCAGAAGAGATTAAACATTTCAGGTTTGCTCTTGCAGCTGCAATAGTTTTCGTGGGCTGCGAGCAGCTTAGGTGTGTTCAGCTCACCACAGAGACAGCAGATAAACTCTAAAGAAATGGTTTTAACTGGAATTGGGCTGGTGTTTAAGCTGGTGAAAGTCCAATACAAAGCTGTTTTATTAGGGTGATAAGCTGTGGAGAAAACCAGTACAGAGACCTAAGAGAACCGGATGCTCTGGAGGTTCCTCACATGGTACAAGTGCTGCTCCTTTTCCATGTCTCAGAGGTTTAATTTTTTGTTGTACGACGTTTTGGTTTTCTTTGTAATTGTTTGACTTGATTGGAGATTATTTTCCATATCCATGAAGAAAAGTTTTTTGAAATTTCAATTTTCAAAATTTGAAAAGGACAAACAGTGAGTTTAATGAAGAAAAGTGAGGAACCTAATGACATTATGTATGTCCTTATTGAGTGACACTATTAAATGGCACTATTAAATGACATACCTAATGCAAAAGGTTTGTTCAGAACTAACTTCCAGTTAGATATATTTTTATTTGTTTCGAAAACTGTGTCAGACAAAAGACCACGTAATTTGAAAATTTCATTAAATTATGGAACTACTAAACCTTTGGGAATCCAAGTTAAAATTTAGACTGTGCATTCAAGTTAAGTTTTTCCAAAACTTATAGTTAGAAGTTTTTTTCACTGTGTTGTATTGACGGGTGAGGGGTTTTCTTTCAGGTTTTATTTAATGGACCAGCTGAATTTTGTTATGGTCTTGGGAGAAATATTTCTCTTGCATTTCATCCTAAGTTTTGTCCTCCATATATTTAGCTGCTGAGAGACCTTTCTGTCTCAAAATGTACACAATGAAAGGAATCTTCAGAATGACAAAATGGCACATCTGTGATACTTTTGGTACATTTAATATTTTCTGTTAATGGTAACAGTCCAAAATCCAAACCATGAGTTTCTAAAGCTTTTGTTTGTTGTAATCAAATCATGTTAATGAGTTAAAATTTTATAGAGCCATTAATCACATTAACCACTTTTGAAACACTGCCTACATCTGGAAAGACAAAAAATATGATGTATTGTCAGCCTGACCTTTAAAACCCTAAATCTCAAATGGAAAAACCCACAAGTTAACAACTGCAGCAATTCCTACATGGATGTCCTTAAGCTCTTGGATATTAGAGGCAGTGAGAGCATAGCTCTTATTCCTTAGTGAAGACAATTCAGATTCCCCCTGTTTGCTTCAGAGCTTGAATCTGCAGAGGGTTCAGTACAGAATTATAGAAAATACAGGGTTAAAAATCACAACTTGTCCCTCTCCTGGCAGCCAAGTGTAACCTGCATCCAGTGCTGCTTCCTTCCACTGTTGTCCCTTTGGCCTGCCTGCCAAGCTGGTGAAACAAATGAATTTCCCTTTCTACTCCATTTCCTTCTCCTCTTCCCAAATTCAGAGTGATGAAAAATGAGCAATTCACACTGTCTGGCCATGCTTCTTAAAGCTGCCCCCAGACCAGCTGATATCTCTTGGTATGGCACTTCTAAATTGAGATATATTCCATTTCTCATTCAAGTTAGGAGAGGGCTGTGTCCTGACCTGTCTCCTCTTCTTTTTGTAAAACCCCACACCCGAGGTTTATTGCCCTGTCATCTGACCAGCATCTGATCCATCTTTTTGGTAACAGCAGAGGAAAGAGATTGTTATCTCAGGTCTCTGTGCAGCTGCCACCATATAAGACCACAGTGTGGCGGATCAATGGTATCATCACACTTTAATCACAAATACATGCAATTTTTAAAGTCACATGACTTTCCTGTAAGGCAGCTCCAGCCATGCCATGCCTAGTCCTGAGCTGTGGGGGTTCCTTGGGGTCTTCTCTACTCCCTGGGCTCCTCAGAGGTTGGAGAGATGATTCTGCATCCTGCTGTTGGCTCAAGGAGTTTCCAACCAATCTTTCCTTGTCTTTGGGCTACACCCGCTGTCCTTAGGAACAGGGATGGGCAGGGAATGCTTGGATGATGTTTACTCAGCTCAAACCACATTGTCACATTTGCTGTTGGCTTTTACAATCTTGTTCTGGTCACTTTTGAAAGCTTTTGGGCTTCTTGATCACCAAAAGGTTGTTTCCATGCTTTGGCTGTTTCCTTGGGGACACCAAAGCTACCAGTTAAAGTTTGTGGGCTGATGTTAATAACCAGGTGATTACATCTAACTCATCCTAACTCCAGCAGCAATGGACTCATCCATGGTCATTAAAAGCTTTTCGACTGTTTCCTCTCAGGTCCATTCCTTTGCTGCCACAGAGTTTCTGTGCTTCCTCAGTGCTTGCAACTGGCCATTTGACAACTTGTCAATTGACTGCTCAAGCACTTACAGAAAGTGATCTCTGCACAGATTTAAATTATTTATGATGGCAAAGTAGCTGAAAATTAGTGCCCCCTTACCAGGCAAAAGAAAATGTGACTTAACGCTTCACTAATTGCTAAGAAGGCTTGTGCTGGAAGCAGTCATTAATGAGACTATTCAATATTAGGCAATCACAGAATTTTGATGTGTTCACAGTCTGCTGGTGACTAATGAGGTTTGCCCAGTCCTGCCACTGACTGTAGAATCACCAATCTTTGGAAGTTTAGCAGTTGTCCATTAGTAGGGGCAGCGAGTAGAGTAGGTGTAATGGATGCAAAGAGTTGAATTTATCTGGTCTCACTTGACAAATCTCGGGTCATAAATTGTAGTCAACTGGCATTTCATCCTGAAATAAATGTGAAAAGGGGTCTCAGCACGCAGCTTGGGAGTTCATGAAGATGTAGTTGAGTAACTCCAAGATGTCTGAACTGAGGTGAGATGAATCCCACCCAGAGGGGCTTTCTGGATGAATGCTAACCGGCTTTATCAGGTCTTTGTGAATTATTTTGTGAATCTCCACGCTTTTTGCTACCTTAACTCCCCAGCACTGAGAACTGTAAAATGTAAACCCCAGTTTGAAGAGAGGATTTATCTCACACTAATGAGAAAAATCTGTTGCTTTTTTTTTTTTGTACTCTTCATGTGTCTATGTTATCTCTGTGTTTACTCATCATTATCTGCTCTGCATTCACGCTTTTGTTGATTGCCAGGAGGGTGTAGGGTCTGCCTCTCATGGCAACCTCAGTGGAGCTGCACAGGGTGGTGTTAATCAGACCTGGGAGAGGTTCCTTGTAGGCTGCTATAGAGGAGTAACTAAATGGGCTGTGGAAGGTGTAGTAAGGGCTCTCCTTACATAGAGGCGTTTTGGGGAGTTCCCTTTTACCTTTCTATTAATAACAGGCTGAGAGCTGGAGTTATTCAGCCTGGAGAAGTAAAGGCTTCAGGGAGACATTACAGCCCCTTCCAGTGCCTAAAGGGGCTCCAGGACAGCTGGAGAGGGACTTTGGACAAGAGCATGGAGTGACTGGACAATGGCTTTATACTGAGAGAGAGGAGATTTAAACTGAATATTAGGAAAAAATCCTTCCCTGTGAGGGTGGGGAGGCCCTGGCACAGGATGCACAGAGAAGTTGTGGCTGCCCCATGCCTGGGAATGTTCAAGGCCGAGCTGGATGGAGCTTGGAGCAACCTGGGATAGCGGAAGGTGTCCCTGCCTACTGCACAGCAGGGAGATTGGAACTGGATGATCCTGAGGATCCCTTCCAACCCAAACCATTAAATTATTCGATGAATGCAATATTTTCTTTCTTTTTTATTGTTACAGTTTTGTGTAGTGGGAAGACAAGAGGCAAGGGGCATAAATTAAAACAAGGGGGAGCCAAATGGGTTGAGAGAGTCAAGTACTGGAACAGGTTGCTCAGAGAGGTTGTGCTGACTCTGTCCTTGGAGATTTGTCTGGATAAAACCCTGACTTCATGACTGACCCATTTTGAGGAACTTCCTAAGTTCCCTTTCAACTCAATTTAGTCTCTGATTAAAAAGTTGCACATGTTAATATACAAGTGCTATTTTAATATGTATCTTAAGAGCCATTAAGAAAATGTCAGTTTGGTTTGATTAAATCATCTGTCTCAAAACAGAAACATTTTTGGGGAAGGAGTAGAACAGTTCTACAGAAACTTTGATCTGCTATTACTTACATCTGTTTTTATTTCGTTCTAGAAAAATTTGACTTCTCCTCTGGAAATTCAGGTGTAGAAAGATGCAACGCAGCCCAAGTGTAGCATAGTAACAACCTCCCGAGCTAAAGAAACAAACAAACAAAAAGAAATAAGGTAATCCTGGCCACTCTGATCATACTAATTACTTTGGTCATGCTGAACACAGTAATAGTCAACATTTTTCACCTCTTTTTACAACAGATGATGAAGCCGTAAAAGCAAATAATTGAGAACAATTTTATTCATTAACTGGGATTGAATTGGGGTGATTGTTATAGCAATAAAAGGAGTGAAAATATCTTTGACAATAACCTTGTTTCCTGCTCTGTTCACAATGAGTATTCCTGAAGAGTCAAACACATTGGGAAGAAGGCTTACTTTGGATATCTATCCAGCAAGACATTTTGGTATTTGAGAAAAAATTCAAAGAAAATATGTTTGAACTGATAGAACAAATCATCAATGCTTTTTTGTTTGTTTATTTGTGATTTTTAATTTAAATCATTATTCTCTGATCATGGTGATTTCATTATCAGTGTCTGATCTTCAGGAATTCCAAGGAAAAGAAAAATCTTAATTTTCAAGAGATATTAAATATCACACTGTTTTGTAGGTATTTGAAGTCTCAAGAAAAGGCCAAAATGGTACTTTGTTTCTTCATAATGGGGAAAAATGGTTTTGCATTAACATTTTTTTCTTCTTTAGGTCCAGTTGCTTCATCAATACCTGGTCACATAAAAGCTAAATACATCTCAACTGTCTTTTGTGTGCTATCCTCCCTGGGACTCTGAGTAACAGAAATTATTTTGGGGATATTTTTAAAGATGCTTGAATGAATTAAGAATATTTTTTCCTGGATTACTCGACTTCTAATAATTTATTTCAGCATTAGGTAGAGTGGCCCAGAATGGCCCATGGATGAAAAGTGTAGTTTAGCCTTTTGCTCCATGGCTTGCAGCTGTTCTCATGGAAATTTTGCTGCTGACATGTGAGACAGCAAGCTCAAGCCTTGATTTCCTTCCCCTAATGTTTGAAAATCTGATTTTTCCATAATTGTTTGAAGCAATTTATAAAACCACCAGGAAAATATCCCTGCCTGCTGTCCAGCTCTGGCAAAGGACTCCAGGCTCTATGTGCCCTCATGCTTCCTTCTAATTCCCCATCCTTGGCTTTAGCCAGCAACCTCTTGTTTTCCTAGAATCTCCTCTGCCCTCTAATAGTCTTGAGGGAAAATGGTGTGAGAAGCAAAGTTTCTTTTCTAGAAGGTTACAAGATGGTTTCATGGAAGGGAAGAGATAAAACCGCAATGAAATCTGCAACAAACACAGAATTTTAATGGTGAACTTTTGAGATCAGGTAAACTTTTATGGAAGTAGAGGGATGGGTATGTTTGGATGATCTAGCACAAAGGCAAATAAAGTAATTATTGTATTCCCTCTGTGCATTGCACAGAAATTGCATCTTTTCATGCATCATTCACAGCTCCCATTACTGATACCACAACATCTAAATTACTCTGAACATCAACAAAACAAACACCACTTTGTCCAAATGAAGACTTGAAATCTTGCGAGCGGATGTAGTTTTTGTTTTTGATGTAATATTGCACACAGCTTCCAGACTGTTAACCTTATCTTGAAAAGTGTAGAATAATGAGTATTCTTGCCCGAATGTCCTATTTCTCTTCCAGAAATGATGTTAATTTGTGCTGGGAGCTAGGGTTACTTCTCATATTCATAATTTCATGTGCTGCTTTAATGGGAGAGGCAGCCAGGCTGCAAAAATGGAGCAATTTCACTGCAGTTAGTTTGTCACTGGCCTCCAGCTGTTGTTCTCACAGCAATGGTTTCCTACAGCTCAGCAATGTGAGGTCAACTGAAATCATGTTGTATCTGGGGAGAAATGAAAAGGCATTGCATGGCAGGGGAAGATACAGGCAGTCAGCACACAAAAAAAATTGTTTCCAAAATAAAAGAAAGCCTTTTGATTTGGGTTGTGTTTTCCTGGGGTGTTCCATGTAGTGTCTGGAAAGGAAAGGTGGAAGAATATGTTGTTAGGCAGGGGGACTTAAACTTCAAGATTAAGCTCTCACTGCTGTTATGGAGTCAACTTTGAAGAACACTTGAAGTGGTAGTGGTGGCTTCTGAATGGAAAAAGCCTGACTGCGTGCCTCTGATGTGATCTTCTTCTGTGTCTGCTCAGCAGTGATCCACCCCAGTGAGACCCCTTGACCAGGTGTGATCATTGCAGTGTGCAGGTGGGGCTGCACTAAATCAGGAGTTCCCTGACCCTTTACTGAATGTCTTCCCAAAGGTCCTAATCAAAGGAAATATTTTAGAGATAGCTCCTTGCAAAGTCTGGACTCAGGAAGCATTCAGCAGATGGATTCTATCCAAAACCTGACTGGATTTCTTCATCAAAAATGCAAAATGTTTTTCCAGTCTATTCTCACTTTTCTTTTGTTCTGGCAAGAAGGCATAAAATATAAACTTTGTCAGATCAAGCATTTTTGTCCTCCGTGTCAGACAGTACTGACTCTGTGGGTCACAAATTAAACCCTCTAGGACAACGCTCATTCCTGTGCTGGCTCCACCAGGGTGGACTTTCCATCTCAGTATTTCCATCTGCATTACTTAATTTAATACTTGATCCTCCTGTTGCTGACAGCTTCCACACATTTGATGTTGCAGTTTGATTGGTTTTACTGTCCCATTTCCAAATATTGGGCTGAACCAGAAGAGTAGGGTTTTTTCTGAGCAGCTCAAGATCATTTAAGATAATGTGTATCTTAAATGAGGTGCTCCAATACACTCTTAAGTTTATAGAGGTTTGCTCACATCCTATCAGTAATAATAAAAAAATACTGAGCAGATTTCTCAGTGAAAAAGGTACTCATCGTATCTTCTTTTTCTTTTTAAAAACTGATGGCTCAGAAAGTTGATGTTCTTAGCCATGTGTGGGCAAACAGTTGTTTCATTTCCATAACTTACCTATTTCACAGTTACTTGACTTCCTTTCAACTTGTTTCTTTTGTTTGGACAGAATTAGTGACAGGAAGAGAAGCATGAAAAATGGCTGAATTCTTGCTACCTGGTACCAACAACTTCCGTAGGTTCACTCAGGAATCCTTGGCAGAGATCAAAAAGAGAATTGCCACCAAAAAGAATTGTCGAAGAAATACCATAGAGCAGAAAACTGAGGAGAAAGCACGTCCTCAGCTTGATCTAAAAGCTTTCCAGAAGTTGCCAGCTCTCTATGGAAACCTTCCTTCAGAGCTCATTGGGGAACCACTGGAGGATCTCGACCCTTACTACAAAGATCATAAGGTTAGAGCCAACCAAGATACTTCAATTTTATGTTTAATTTAATTTAATTTATTGTATTGCCAAAAGTTTCTGTGGGCAATCTATCAAAAAGTTTTGCTTACATCCCTTTATACAAACTCTCATCCTTTTCTAGGTTAAACAATGGATGCAGTTGGCACAGCTGAGTGGTGTGCTGTTATCCTTAAAAAAAAAGCTTAACTTTGAATTTTAGGAATGAAATAATATGCAATTGATTGACATTTGAATCAGAATAGAAGCAGAAAAAATAAACTGGATAAAGGAAGAAAAGGGGGGGTTGAGAAAGAAATTATAATAATTAGGAGTAATAATAATTTTGTTAATTTTGTACGTAATTTTGTAAATGTTCTTAAATTCCATCGTTTTGAACAATGTGTTTCACTCCATCTCAGTGTTCCACTTACCCATTCAATAAATGATAAAGCATAAAAATTATTTTAAAACAATTGCTGATGAATCCTTAAAACCTCCTGACTCAGGCTTTATATTCCAGTTGTGACATATTGAAGAATACTATGTTCTAGTTGTGACATATTGAAGAATATTATTTTCAATAACACGTAGAGAAATGGGAACTAATCCATTGGGAATTATGTTTTTTGCTTGAGAGGAGGTTAAGCATTGAACTAATTTCCACAATATAAGAGCTTGAGGATCGCTGTCAACAATACCAAATAATGATAAAGGCTGCAGTTCTTCCCTGCACCTCTGTATATCTTGACTCAAAGAGGGGTTCATTCTATTTTAAGAGAATAATCATAAGCAAGATTAGTTCTGTGCACGCCTCTTCACAAATCACAAGATTGAAAAAAGAAGTTTGTGCTCAGGAATATTTTGTGGCCTGAATGTTAAAGGGTATTAACTCTTTCATCAGTTTCTGATGAAAGGATGGCAAAGTAATACAGAATCTTTCCAGTTAACCAGGGTAAATTGAAATTCAAGCTCTTGTTCATGACTGATATAACAGGATGCAGCACAAAATATATATTCTGTATATATATATATATATATATATCAACTTCCTGAAAAATTCTTTGCTTATTTTTAAAAGGTTTTCATAGTGCTAAACAAGCAGAAAACAATCTACAGATTTACTGCTACACGTGCCCTGTGGATCTTCAGTCCCTTTCATCCAATACGAAGAAGAGCAATTAAAATTTTAGTACATTCATATCCTTTTGTTGGCTTTATTCACTTTTTTTGACTATAAAACCCTACATAATCCTATGCTTTCGTATTTTAGACCATTGAATTAATCTGGTCTTTTCCTCACTATAGATAGATTTCTAATTATGAATCACCTTAGATATTACTAGTGTTTTGGTGCTCTTGTGATAGTTAAAAAGAAAATGTTTTGTGAGTATTGGGCTTATTTAACCTGATTTTCTACAGATTTGTGTTTTGAGCTCTGATATTGATTTCCTGATGTCTCATAGACAAGTATCTCATTCTGAAGCCTTTCCCAGTGAGAAGATTGATGTGATTTCTATCCTCTTTCTCATCTTGTTTACCCAAATGTGGGAATTAAATTCAACTCACCCATAGAGCTGATGAACCATTGGCCAGTTTTGAGAGAACAGGTTGAGTTAGGCAAGTACACACAGGAAAACACACAGAAAAAAAACCCATGTAAACTTAGTTTCTTTGGGAAATAAGACTCAAAAAGCATACATATGGTTTATGAAAATAAATATTTCCAGGAATGCTATTGCAGGGAATGCCTTGGGAATATGAAGGTAATATAGATCCCACCTTATATATCAAATTTAGGGGATCGGAATCACAAGTGTATTACTCCAGTTTGGCACTGGGGAAGGACACCTGAGCTGTTGCTTGGGACTGAATCAAACCCATAGCAGAGTCTGTGGTGTCCCTGTGTGGGTTTCAGATTTCCAGCCACCTCCTGCCTCTGTGGTGTGAGGTAGCTCCAAGAGCTCCAGGGTTGTCATCGTAGCAGTGTGCAGACATCCCTGGAAGAGCGATGTCCTCTCATCTGAGGTTTTCTCTGCGCAGAAGTTGGCTGATGCTGGTATTTCAACATGAGTGGCCCAGCTCCTTGTGACACCTGGACCATGCCTAGAGCTAAAGCCAGGATTTTTTTTTTTGTGGGGATGGAGAGGATGGCTAATGGCAAAGCTAGATAGCTTTCCCATCTTCTTCTACCTTATAGATTGCCAAAGTGTGGTAGGACACGGCGTGAGATCCAACTCCAGAGTCACGTGTTTGAGCTTAGGTGTCTACACATGAGGTAGCTGCCCAAGCTCCTGTCTCTGGGCCAGCAGGTCCCAGACAGCAGCTGGGAAGCCCCAAGAGTTGGCTAAACATGGGCATCCCATTATAAAAACCCCATTAATCTATTAGAGAGCATCCAAAGGAGGGCTATGAAGACGGTGAATGATCTGGAGGGGAAGCCGTGTGCGAGTGGCTGAGGTCACTTGGTCTGTCAGCCTGGAGGAGACTGAGAGGAGACTCGTGGTCTTCAACTTCCTTGTGAGGGGCAGTGGAGGGGCAGACCCTGATCTCTTCGCTCTGGTGACCAGTGACCAGTTGAGGAAACAGCTGGAGCTTAGCCAGGGGAGGTTGAGGTTGGATATCAGGAAAAGGTTTTTCACCCAGGGGGTGGCTGGGCACTGAACAGGCTCCTCAGGACAGTGGTCACAACACCAGCCTGACAGAGTTCAAGAAGCATTTGGACAGTGCTCTCAGGCACATGGTGTGACTCTTCAGATGTCCTGAAAAGGGCCAGGAGTTGGCCTTGATGATTCTGATGGGTTCCTTCCAACTCAGCATATCCTATGATTCTATGATCTAGAGTTGTTTGAGACCCCTGCAACCATCCTGTCAGACTTCATGCTGTCCTTTGGAAGAGAACAGGTGTGCCACGTCAGAGGCAGGTTTGGGCTCCACCTGTGTGATTTGGGCAAGTGTTTATGCTATAAAATGAAACTAAAATTGTGTCCTTCCACCCAATCCTAGAGTGGTTGAGGGTCCTTTTTCCAGGCTGGAAATGATTAGAGCAGCAGATCTGTAGTCAGTGCAGAAGTCATGAATAACAACAGTAGTGTGTTGTCATCTAACATGGCTCAAAATCAGTGAATACCTGTGCCTGCTGTTCTTATATGTGCTTTAAACAAAAAGCCAGATATTATGTCAGTGACTGATGGAATATTTAGTTACATTTCTGAATCCATGTTGTATTCTTTGCCTTCACTCCCATGACTTACATTATTCACCTGGTTTATCATGTGCACCATATTAACTAATTGTGTATTCATGGCTCTGACTGAGTCGTCGTCATCTTCATGGAACACATATGTTGAGTAAGTATCTGGGGGTATGTATATTTTTTAATTATGTAGTTGTATTGAGTTATTGAGACTTGCCACTTTCACTCGAGATAGTTTGTGGGAGATTTAAAAGGAAAGTTGCTTGTTTAAGGGTGTTTTTAAATTTATTTTTTATTTGAGGAAGTAGTTTTGTCCTTAAACCCAATATCTACAATAATTTTGGTGTTATAGGACAGAGTGAGTGTAGATGAAGTTTCACTGTTGAACTGGCTTCATGTCTGTTCCGCTGCTCCAATTTTCCCATTTTCTGAAGTTACTCAGTAATTATTTGCTCTCTATCAAAATGCATTTCCCATTGTCACTGATGTTGATTGAGCACAAGGGAGCTGCTGTCTTTTAAAATTCTGGCTAATTATATTGAAATGCTGAGTTTTGCTCTAATAAAATGTTCTGTCAGAAGCTCTTGGCCTGCAGGGTGCTGTTACAATGTAAAGCTTTTCTCTTCAGCATGCCAACACCTGTAATGTTAAATCACAATAAATCCATGTCTTTGTAGTCAGCCTTGAAACGTATAATGCCATGGGTTTGTTGGTTTTTGGTTTTTTTTTTAGACACTATTTCAGATCTCACTTTTTCACTTTGGCAAAATATGCTAGAATGTGAATACTGAATACCTAACACAAGGGACAAGATTCCCAAATACTTGGTATTAAAAACAGTTTTAAAATTACTTTTTTACTATCTCATGTTAAATGACATTGAAACAGCTTGGAATGGCAAATCCTCATGCAAGCAGGAACAAGACTCTGCATGGTATTAAAATACACCTCTCCAGAAGATGCTGAGGTGCTTCTCTACCTATGAGAAAATTAAAGGTTGGATCAGAGTTGTATCTGCTGTTGGTATCAACTAGCATTCAAATGCATTCCAAGAATAATTTCAGAATAATTCTTTCCAAATGAAAAGGGAAGCATTACATCCATACAATTTCTTAGTGCATTTGCTGACTACCAAATGAAAGCCTTTTGAATTCTGTAGGGATATTACTGCCTTCTTGAAACTATAAGTGCACTCAACTAAGTCCAGAAGAGCTTTTACTGCTAATTTTCCATTAATAAGAATAATTGCCGTCTTAAATTGAAAACCCTCTACTCTTGTATTCCTCTAAGTGTTTTACATATTCTGCACAGAAATGATTGCCGTGTGCCCAAAGTAAATAACACAGCACATCACATGTTCACTTGGCCACTTGAAACTGGAGGAAGAAACAAATTTTGATCTTTATTTTAGCTAATAACTGGGAGTTTGGTGTCTCTGCAATTGTGAAAACTTCTATGAAAGAGTTTGGAGAAAATTGTTGAATGCCAAAAAGTATGTCATGGGTTGCACATTAACAGGCATGTTCAGGTTGCAGTCACCTACTGCCTCCAGCTCCATGGGAACCAGATCCTGATGGAATACACTGAAATCCAGCAGGAGCCTACTCTTTCCACCATTGTCTCAGTTTGCTGGCCCAGACATTAAATAGTCTGACCATGCCTCTTCCACTGAGTGCTAATACTGCTCTTTCCCTTTGGCACTTTTCTCCCCTCCTTAGATTTACTTTCACTGGCATTTACACTTTTGAATCATTGATAAAAATATTGGCAAGAGGATTCTGTCTAAATGAATTCACTTTCCTTCGGGATCCCTGGAACTGGTTGGATTTCACCGTTATCGTCATGGCGTAAGTGGGAGTGCATAAAATATGGATTACCTGCCTTGGCTCTCTGTGCTGGAGGTTCTCATTGCTGTGGTGCAAAAGGCTGTCTGTGGTTTAAAAACCAACCCATGGCTCCTAATTGCATCTGAAACTGTCTAGAACATTGACTTTTCTCCTTGTTTAGCACTCGCTGTATTACAACATTTTAGTCTTTCAAGAAGGGAATAGGGCTGTGCAGAGAAAGATATTCCCAGTAGTGGGTATATGTGAATGGATGTGTTTAGACTGGTGAAATGTGAGAGCTGGGCATAAATACAGACTTACTGATCCCATGAATGAAAGTATAATTTTCCAATTAGGGTGATGGGTATAGACACCAGGACAGTGGATTAAATTAGGGCTCCATCTCCAAAAATCATAGTTTAAGCTTAATTTTTTGGTAATTATCAAGTTTCTATATAGTGGTTAAATGCAGCTACAGAAGGGAGATCAAAACAGTTCAGCCAGCATTTGGAAATTCATAATTTGGAGTGTTACATTTGTATTTTAAATGAATAATGTTTGAAAATGCTTATACAAAAGCAGCTGTGCACAAGCCAGGAGCCACCTTAGAGGAAAACTCTAAAAATCAAGAAATACATTTCTATTTTATAAGTCTTCAGACAAATCCTTGATATGTAGTTTTTTTACTACTTAAAATACTCTTGGAAAGATTGACATCCAAGAATGACCACTGTAAAATAATTGTGCTGTCAACTCTGTCCAACCACTTGACATTTCACATCTGGACTTCTCAGGTATGTGGGAGCATTTAGCCGCCTGGGGAGTGTGTCAGTCCTTCGGACTTTCAGGGTTCTGAGAGCTTTGAAAACCATTTCAGTAGTCCCAGGTAAGAAATCTTATTTGCTGAGTATTTTCTCCTCCTTACAACTCATTCTTTGCTTCATTCAAACCACTGGCTTTTGCCTTTTTTTCCCCCCTGTATCTTTCACAAGTTGTAGACACAACTGAATTTGTGGACACAAAAAGTGTCTCAGTTCATCTGTCCCTGTCAGAATGAGTCAAGTGTTAGAAAGAATATTGAATATAGTTTCTTTTCATTATGCTTTTAAAGATACTGTTAGTACTTTATAACGTCAATTTAACATAATATTCTTTAGCTGGTCTGTGTGTTATGGTCCTGCAGAAATAACTCTGAATATTCAGGGGGCTTTACTACTAATGATCTTACACCATCTATCCCTTCCAGGGGAGGCTTAGGTTGGATATTACCTTCACAAATTACCAGTGTTGGAAGTATCATTTGCATCATGAGTATTACTTTTTACGGATAAAGAAAACCAGACTATCTCTAGTTTGTCACCTTTGCATGAGTATTTTTCAGGGATTAAACAAAAATCTAAAAATTGTAGGGACAACAAAAGGAGGAAAAAAATATTTTTCTCATATTAGTCACTCTCATCCCGAATACACTTATATTGGAAATATATGTGCCACATGTTATCCTGTAATTCTTGTACTTTGGCTTTTATACATTAACTCTAATCAAGTATGATGTCTGAATCTCAGTTTTTCATCCTGTTTTTCCTTTTTACATTGTCTTTTTAGGACTCAAGATCATTGTAGGGGCACTTATCCAGTCTGTTAAGAAACTCGCTGATGTGATGATCCTGACTGTTTTCTGCTTGAGTGTCTTTGCCCTCATAGGCCTCCAGCTTTTTAAGGGCAATCTCAGACAAAAGTGCATCAGGAACACTACAGAGTTTTGTAATAAAACATGGGAAAGTTATGAAGAGTTTGCTAATGATTCAGGTAATTTTTTCTCCTTAATTCTTCTTCAGATAATGATATAGACACCTATGCACACATGTATAACCACAGCTGTGAAGTATGTTGATGTCTTGATTGATATTTTGATGAATAACTACCTGATAATGGCCTTCTGATTGCCAGAGCAGCTCACAGGCATCCAGGAATGCACTCCTTCCCTTCATTATAGCAAAAAGCACTCCCGAATTTTCCAGTAACATCCAGTTCTGTTTCCCTGAATGATATGACAATAACTGAAACACACATTAGCTCATTCTCTGTTGCAATTCCCCAAAGTTCACCTTTTAGTACAGCCTGAAGAGCCCATACTTCTTCATTTTCCTGCCCAGGGAAAACTGTTCTTCAGCTTGAAACAGAGGAATTTGTTGAAAAGTCAAATTACTTACTACTTGACATCAAATATGTCTTATTTTATGTCTTATATAAGATATATACAATATACATCTTTCACATTTACACCTTGTCTGAGGATGGTGATGGAACCATGGAGCAGAGATCTGAAAATGCATCAAAGCACTCTCAGAGGAGCAACTGTAAGATGCAATTCAGAATAGCAAAGCCTTGTGCTAAAGGAGAAGCCTCAATTTATGTGAAAAAAACAGGCTCAAAATAATCAATGTCTGTGCCAGAAATATGAAGAAGGCTTCATCACTGAAGAAAATCTCCCCCAGTGAGTTCAGACATAGTAGCAGTTGCAGAGGGAGAGAAGAATTGTCCCAGGAGAACCACTGAAATACAGGAAAAGCCACCCAGAATTGCTGTTTGTCCAAACTCTGTGTGGGAGATTTGTTCAGACAGAATTTCTTCAATAACTTCATAGTCCAGGGGAAGAAAGTGTAAAAAAGGTTTTGAGGAAAACCTTTTTTCACTTGTTCCTACCAAAAGTCTACACATAAGAAGCAAGTAATTTACATGTACAGAATGCTGTAAAAATCACAATTGAAAGCAAACTTGAAAAGGAACCAGTGACTAGAACACTAGAACATAACAGAAACAATGGATGTGACAAAGTAGGGCTAAAAATGCTGATTTTCTGTGCTGAAGAACAGGAAGCAAAAGGATCTATATTTTGGTATACGCAGAACATTGAAGCTGTATAAAGGCAATGGCCTGGAGAAAGTAGAGCTCAAGAAATTAAAAATCTGTGTTGTTTCACAAGCTGAGCAGGGTTAGGAGCTGCTGTTTGGCTCAGCAGTGGTGGAGATTCACACAGCCGAATACTCTTTCTTCCTCCTCAGAACAGGACTTTGTTTTTTATTGCTCATTGGAAACAGAGCTGGTCTATTCTATTCCTTGTGATGTTCACACACTATCTTGGAGAGGGCTAATTGCTACAGGCCAGAACTGTGCCAGAGTTTGTGCCAACATTTACCAAATATTGAATTGGTTTAACATTTTGATTAGATTTTAGGGAGAAATTCTTTATTCAGAGAGTGGTGAGGCCCTGGCACAGGGTGCCCAGAGAAGCTGTGGCTGCCCCTGGATCCCTGGAAGTGTCCAAGGCCAGGTTGGATGGGGCTTGGAGCAACCTGGGATAGTGGAAGGTGTCCCTGCCCATGGCAGGGGGTGGGAATGAGCTGAGTTTTACAGTCCCTTCCAACCCAAATGACTCTGGGATTCCGTGTCTGTATTTGAGCCTATGCCTTCCTATTCCTCATTTCCTTTATACAGACATAGCCAAAGTGACAATATCTTTAAAAATTCTGCATTAAGGATTGCCTTCAGTCTGAAATTTGTGCATACACAGATGCATGCTTATAAATGAGGCCAGGACATCCTGCAATCCAGTGCAGTTAATGTGAGCATGGGAAACCTGTGCACTCTCTCTTACTGGTCACTGGTTACTCATCACTACTCATATTAAATGATAGAGTATTCAGGCTAGAAAGTGCTCTGGGTTTAATTTTTTTCCCCCTTTTTTTTTTAATAGATTATTTTGCTAGGAAAAATGGTACTGTGGATATTTTGCTGTGTGGTCATGGTGCTGGGTAAGTGCACTTAAGACTATTTCTTTCTTGGAAGTTTTCTCTGCCTCAGTGCCCCTATGTTTGCTCAGTCATGTGAGACAAAAGCAGAAATTCCAAGCTTTCCTTGAATGCAGAAACAAGAACACAGAAAACAAAGTATAGCAAACAGTCAGATAATTTAATTCTTGTAGGGAATGAAGTATGAACCTGCAGTCAGCTTATTCAGGTCTAATTAGTCTTTTAGACTTTCCAGAAGTGCTCTTCCTCTTCTCCATGGATGTACAAGAGAACTGAAAAGGTGAAAGGTCTGGGGAGTAGCACAGGACAGACAGTTTCCTCTCTGTGAAGGCTCATGAGTGTTAAACTGGAAAAACAAAACACGAATTTTGGAGGGCAGGTTTGGGCAAGAAGAGAGATGTGGCTGCTTTGCAGTGAGGGGCAGGAGATGAGGATTGGAGATGAGGGAGCTGTCCTGGGATGGTGGTCTACTCCAGCCTATCTTCTTTTGCGGCTGGATTGAGAGTCCTTCCTTTCAGCCAATACTACCTGGAGTAGAAAATTGTTTTGTGATAAACTGCAGAGATGAAACATAATCAGAACTCTTGCATAAGCTGACGTTTTCCTTGAAATCTGCATTGTTATGAGAGCTCCACTTTTTGTTATTAATTCTAGGGTCTGTCCTCCTGGCTATAAATGCTGTAAAATTGGGCCAAATCCTGATTATGGTTTCACCAGTTTTGATACATTTGGCTGGGCTTTTCTTTCCTTATTCCGCCTGATGACCCAGGACTACTGGGAGCGTCTGTACCAACAGGTACCAGCTTTGTGCATGGTTCAGAAGAACTGATTGTCATTAGTTGAAGTAGACAATGTGCAGAGAGGACAAGAAACCTCAAATAAAAGCAATAGCTGCAAGCCATCAAGCCCATGTCTTCCCTTCTCCCTGTGACTCCCAGAAAAGGGATGCTGAAGTGCCCCCCAGCCCTTTCACCCTGCTCTTGGAAAAAAGTACGAAAAGGGTTCTGTACTGTCCTTCAAAAATATAAAAATGCCTCCTTGGTTGTCATCATGGGGTGTACAATCAGTGATTCACATGTGAGGGGATAGGAGGAGGGAGAAAGACGGGGAAGAAGGGCTAAGGAAGATCTAATTCCATTTAAGCTTCCTAAAGGGTTGTGTCTAGGAAGCTCAGTGCTTCTAAAGAATTTCAGAGACACATTGAAAGGCTACTTGGTATTTTTTGTGGTAATGTTTATCTCTGGGGTGTGTTGCTTGCAGACCCTCAGAGCTTCTGGGAAGGTGTATATAGTCTTCTTCATGATGGTCATCTTTCTGGGCTCATTTTATCTAGTCAACTTGATTCTGGCTGTAGTAACAATGGCATATGAGGACCAGAACAAGGCCACCATTGCCGAAACCGAGGCAAAGGAAAGGAAATTTCGGGAAGCCATGGAATTATTGCAGAAGGGGCAAGAGGTACGTAAATTATTTGCTTTATTAAGTGTTTGTCTCAGAGTTCTATTGTTGATCACATAGAATGGTTTGGGTTGGAAGGGGCCTTGAAGATCACCTCATTCTAAGCCCCTACCATGGCCAGGGACACCTTCCACTAGACCAGGTTGCTCAGAGCCCCATCCACAAGAAAAAGCATCACTCCCTGTGTAGTGCTGTGTATAAAAGCCACTCATGGAAACAGGAGCAAGTGACAACTTACTGAAATTAGTGATTCCAGGAGCTGCAGAACAATTCCTTGTTCAGTGGTGTATGTTTCCTGTGAAACAATTATTTTTATTCTGGATAAAAAGCATTAATGGTTGATGTTACTTTAAGAAAAGAGGTATTATAAAATCTGGAAAACAAAATTCCATCAACCAGCAGCTTCCAAAAGAAAATGTAGTTGTTTCTTAATGCTTTTTATTCTATTTTGTCATTTGGGCTGCTGAGCAAAGAAACATACAGTAATTCTGCTGCATTAACATCTGAGCCAAAACCTATTGTAGTTGAATGAAAAGTCTCTTGATAACTTAAATGGCTTAGAAGCTTCTGGAACAAGATACTCCTGTGTTTTTAAAATATCATCCTAAATTCATCATGGGAAGGAAAATCATCTACACTGTGAATACAGTCCCAAGGATCCTAAATGAAAAGAGAGAATTTTATTACTGTTTGAGCATTTATTTTGGGGAAAGGATATATTCCACTGCATTATTTTCAAACTGAGCATTTTTATTGTAAGCAAATTTGCCATATGGAGGAGTAGGAGCTATAATGTGATTATTTTGCCTCTGGCAGGCCCAGTACATGTGATCATATAACACACTGCAAATAGCAAATTGTTCAGTGCTCCATATGTTGGGGAAACTCTTTCTTGTAGCATTATCACATATTTGAAGATTTTTAACGAGCTTTGTGAAACACAAGTTGTTTACAGGAAATAATAGTATAGAGCACAGAAGTGTTTTCTTTCTGCTTTTATTCAAAGCACCCAGCAAAAATATCATCCGTGTTTCTCTTTTAATTTCAGTCATTGGGCATTAAAGGGATTGATATCCTGTCACTTAGCTCCTTTGAAGCCCCTTCTCTGTCTACCAAAGAAGTCAAAGAAAGGAACAATAGGAAAAAGAGAAATAAGTCATTGGGGATAGAAGATAATGAAGAAGAAGAAGTATTCCCCAAGTCACAGCTCCCAGACAGTCAACGAAAGTTGGTAATCTATTATCTGAATCTGAGATCCTTACAGCTTTTCTAATTTTAATTTAAAATTAATTGCTTGAAAACATAAACCAAATCCCATTGCGAACACAGATCACTCTTACGTCTTTAAAATAAACAACTTTTTGGGATAAGGAAGAATTAGATGTAAAAATTAATTTGAAAAGTAAGTATTATAACTGAAGGATGAAAGGAAAGTTAAAATACTTAAATAAATTTTCTATAACATTGAGAAATAAAAAGAAGTGAATGACTATCAGAACCTGGCTTTTATACCATCATTCTCTGTTAAAAATTTCATACTTAAAATGTTAAGTATAAAGCTTCTCTCAAAAATGGCTGGTACAGCTCATAAAATTTTATTACCTACCCTTTAAAATCTAAACATAATCCTTCCTGAAAAATTGAAATCAAATAAGAGTTTTGGACTTGCAATGGTTGACAGTAAATGTTACGAAGCTCTAATAATTTACTGCTTCCCCAGATTTTCTCTGTGATGTTATGCTGTTCTCTCTGTTTTGCTTTTCCTGGGCTTGCAGTCTCTCCTCGGCCTGGTGTACGGCCCCAACGCCACCCAGGCGAAGCGCAGGCTGAGCCATGGTAGCGTGTTCAACTTCCAAATGCCCACCGTGGAGGTGGGTTCCAGGGCGGATTTCAGTGATGAGGAGACCCACGGCGCTGGGGGACACAAAACCCGGTGCCAGTCCCTGTCGGGAACGCAGATGGGAAGACGCTCCAGCCTGCAAAGCCAAAGGGGCCACAGCTCCCACCCCGCGACCCCGAACTGCGCGCGGAGCAGCAAGGGCGCCAACGTGGATGACCACCTTGGGGTGGGTTTGGGGGTGGGAGGAGGGAGCAGCAGGGTGCCCAGCCAAGATCCAGTGTCCTCTGAAGGAGTCATGCTTCCACCAGTCATGGAAGACTCGGGAAAGAGGGATCTGGTAAGGAAAAATCTATTATTTTAAATATATGCTTCGTATTGTGGTTTATCGATCAGTGGCAGGGGTGGTTTTTGGTTGTTTTAAGAGTTTCAGCTTAATGGTAAACAGTGATGTGAACTCAAGCATAGTGATGTGGGGAATTTTTAAGTTGTCTGTAGAAACTGGTTTTTAATAGTCTGATACTTCCTGAAAACTAGATTTTTGCCTTCCTGTTATAAACCTTATGTTTCTGCCATTCATTAATTGTATTAACATAGTTTTAAAGGTTCCTAGTGCTGAAATTACAAGTCACCAAAGAGTCTTTTCATCCTGAATGCTGCCGAGGGGTGTAATTTTGAATAATACCTGTGATTTTTTTTTTTTTTTGTTCATAGCCCCTTTAGCATCATGCAGCAGCTTTTGCCTGTAAGTTTCCCAATTTCCCCCATTTATCCATCACCTCTCTCCTATTGCATTAGTCTCTTGAATAATTCCTAGGCCTATTTCCCCTCATGCACTCATTTACAAGGCTGTGCTTGCCCCGTATTACGGGCTTGCAGGATCCATTCACTGCAGCCCCATTACAGAGCAGGACCTTCAATCTCACCATCTATTACATCTTGCAAGAAGGTATATTTATTTGGCTGCATGTCATTTTTCCTATTAACTCTCACAGTTACCCATCATCACATCCTGGCTCATTTCATTCCTGTGGTATCTCCCTAATCGTGTTTACTTCTCTGAGCAGCCAGCTGTGCATAATGAGAGCAGCATGATGCATTTACCTCCTCATCTGTCAGCGGAGTACTTTAATGAGGCTCTTCAGAGACAAAGGGCAGCAAGTGTCGTCAGCATAATTACCAGTGTCTTGGAGGGTAAGTGGTTCCTCATTAAGTTTATTTCAACCCCAAGGTAACACTACCATGAAATAACAAAATATACTTCTTAAAGGTTAGCAGTGATTTGTAGGTGTGTAGTTAGGAATTTCATTGTTAATTTGGACTTTTTTTAGGAAAAAAAAAAAGGTCTTATACATATGTCTTTATGTACTGGAACACATTCTTTGCCTATTGAAAAGGCTCATTTTGTAGGACAGACAGTGAAGGGGGTTGGAAGAGTGGGTGGAAGGTGTTTCTGATCATCTGACCTGCAGGACTGGGACACGGTTTTCTCCTCCTGATCCTGTGATTTCTGTTGGGTCAGTGGCAGACACACAGGTATGCAGAATTCAACAGTTAATAAGATTATGCAAGTAAAATTAGTTGTGGCTATTCTTGGATACTGAATACTTAACCTCACAATTTTATTCCTTTAACTTACCTTCCCGTGTGAATTTTTGGTGGGAATTAATCAGTGATAGTTATTTTGATGACTGATACTTTTGTTGCAGATCTTGCTGAACATTTTCAGTCCAAGTTATTCAGGATTATGAACTTTTGTTTTCTTTTGGCTCTTTTGAGCAGCTCTACCACCAGTTCTTGGACCACAATTAAGGGACTTAACAGGGGGGTACCATTGTGGCAGGGAGGTCCCTTTCCTTAATTTTTTAGGAGATATTTTTCTTGGGAGAATCACAGTTGCAACAAATCCAGTTGAGCTTTGCTTTGCAGTGTAATTTATCAAAGATCTGGGTTTTGTTGCACAGTTTGAGCTGCGAAGTAGGGTGGAACAGGACTTGTAGCTCTAGAGGAAGACAAGAGCCAGACCTGAAGTGAGGATTGAGTCAACGTGATCACTCTGGAATAAGTGGTGTAGGGTGCAATCTGGTACTTGAGCCTGGGGGAGAAGAAATGAAAATTAAACAGAGGACAGGAATAAGGACAAGTCCAATTAAGAAAAGGAAATGAGTCAGATCCAGATCATCTATCTCTGAAAAGCTTCCAGGTCCTTGAAAACCAGATGAGTAATTCCTACTGTGCTTGTATTTAAAGCTAGCTCCAGCTGGTCAATGAATTTGCACAGGACTTAAGCTGGGTCAAAAGCATTTTGAAGGACTCGTTAATATTGATGGTGAAGAAAGAAAAGTTATGAGATTTAGATTTGATTAAAAAGACGCAAATGACAAAGACAAAACAGCTTCTGTCCCAAGTTTTACTTATGGAAAATGGAAATGTCTGGAACTTGCATCAGCTGGGAAATGGTAGGTGTGACTTTTCCCATAGAAATGGCCAAAGGCCAAATTTCAGACAGTTTGGATTTGCCAGAGTCAGAGCTCCTGTGTCTGCCACCGATTCTTTAAATTGCCTTGAGAGTCAAGGGAGACAAAAAGTTGGTGGGTGTGACACAGATGTTGTCCCAGACACTCACATGAGGACAAGGTGGGAAGTGCCATAGCTGCTCTATTGTCCTGTGAGAACATGAGAGGCTGTGGTGAGGCCTCTGCATCACAAATATCTTCAGATTATTGTAGCACCAGTCTGAGACAAATACAACTCCTTCCAACAGCTTTTGAAGGAAGTGCTCATGAAAGAATTTGGAATCCAATTTTCTCTGAATTTTTATTTTCATGTTTATCAACTGATGTAAGAACCACATGAATGGTAAAAAGTGCAGGGAAGCTTCATGCTCTATGAGAGATGAGAGGTTTCCTTTTTCTTCTCTGGTCTTTTGAATGCTTGAAGTTGTCATTTCACCATCTTGCTCAGAGATAACTACTGATAGAAGGATTTTTTTTTGCATTTAGAACACGAAGAAGCTCAGAGGAAATGCCCACCACGCCTGAAGAACTTTGCTTTAAAGTATCTAATTTGGGACTGTTGTCCACTTTGGTTGAGAATCAAGGAAAAAGTGGCTGCTTTCATAAAGGATCCTTTTTTTGATCTCACCATCACCCTTTGCATTGTGATGAACACTTTGTTCATGGCACTGGAGCACAATAACATGTCACCCACTTTTAAATTCATGCTTAAAATAGGCAACTTGGTAAGCAAATTCTCAGCTATGTGGCTTTTTATAGGATTAATTAATTGGTTGATGTGTCTTTTTACTTGAAACATAAAGAGTAACAGTAAAAATTAAAAATTAGCAAACTCTGCATTTATAAACTTTGTTTCTAATATAGATGACGCTTGAATTTTTTACACACTTTGGCATGCTCCTGAGAAGGCAGAAAACAATCCTCTCATTTTAATTAAAAGTTCATTAGGACTTCATAAACACATGTTTTATTAACCTGTCCATGAATGTTATTTGAGGGAACATGACCTAAAGATAAGATAAATTCATGGCTACTTTCAGGCTGATGCTACTGTTTTTTTGTCACAGGTTTTCACAGGAATCTTCACTGCAGAAATGATCTTAAAAATCATCGCTCTAGATCCCTATTACTATTTTCAGCAGCCCTGGAATATTTTTGACAGTGTCATTGTGACACTGAGTTTAATTGAACTGAGTTTCCCCAAACACAAAAGCAAGAAAGAAAGGCGAAAAGGAGGAACCCTGTCAGTTTTACGATCCTTCAGACTGGTAATGCTTCATGCATGCTCAGTTGTATGAAACTTTATCTTCTGAATTTAATAGAGAATACTTCTGTAGTTAGGAGGCAAGAAATGATTTTTTTTTTTTACCCAAATTATTTTTATTTCCTCATCTTGGCTTTAAGAATAAAAAACGCACTCAAACTCCTTGTGATGTTAGAGTGAGAGTTTAATAAGTATATTTCTTTTGAATACACTGAGAAATATTCAAAGGAAAAAGTATTCCAGAATGGACATGTTATAAAACTGATGCAAATAATTAAAAACTAGCACAGGAAATTAAGAAAAAAAGTGTCAGTACAAACAGAAACAAACAGTATTTAAAGAGATGTGGAAATGATGTTAAGGTATCCTTTTCATATACCAGGGATGGATTTAAATTGGTTTATCAAAAGACAGACTCTTTTCATAGTGCTACAGCAGCAGTCCCTGAACTTTTGGTCCTTTGTGTTACATGTAAATTAAGCACCATAATCTACATCAAGAGCATTGCATGGACATTTCCCTGTGTGAGCCAAGCATTTATCAGGGTCTCAATTTAGTCTGGTCCTTTATGAGGTGACTAATTTATGTCTGCAATGTTGCCCAGTCAAAAGAAAAAACATCTATAAATACTTTTAAGAAGTATTAATGTGCCACAAATGTTGCATGGCTGGAATAATTCCGAATATCAGTAATTTGGCTGTTGTAGGATTTGCATGGTGCAAAGATGAGTTATCTCTACCGATGTCTAACACTATGTTTTATGTTGCTACACAGCTGAGGGTCTTCAAACTGGCAAAGTCCTGGCCAACTTTAAACACTCTAATTAAAATAATTTGTAACTCCCTGGGAGCACTGAGTAATCTGACCCTCGTCCTGGCAATCATCATTTTCATTTTTGCTATAGTAGGGATGCAACTTTTTGGGAAAAATTATGTGCTCAACTGCTCTAAAATAAACAAAGACTGCAAGCCACGCTGGCACATGAAGGACTTTTTCCATTCATTCCTCGTCATTTTCCGAATTCTGTGTGGAGAATGGATTGAGACCATGTGGGACTGCATGGTGGTTGCTGAACCATCACTGTGTCTTGTTGTCTTTCTGCTGGTCATGGTGATAGGAAATTTAGTGGTAAGTTTCCTTCTCATCATCCTGTCTATGGTGGACTCCACTTAATGGCTGCTCTATCAACAAAAGGTAGCTTGCCTAAAAACAGGTGGAAAAGTTACCTATCTACGTTTTAGTCTCTTTTTCCTTTCACCTTTGAGCCATTGCCTGTATTTTCCCATTTTGTGTGCTTTGCACACAGCATCACTTGACCTTTTCATGGGGCAATGTGACGAGGAATATCTTCATGGTAAATACAATACAGGCAGCTATGTTTCTTCACATCTTGGGATTTGGATGTAAATAATCAGTGAGGCTTATGGCTTACCTGCTTGAATTAATTAGGCCAAGTGCTTAAGTCCCTCTCTAAATCAATTTTATTTAATTATTTTTAAGATCTCATGCAAGTACTGAGTTCTTTATCAGCAAATGGCAGAATCTACAGTGCTACCACTGAAATCAGGATTTTCTCTGGGAATCTCTAAGTACATTTACATCCAAGAGCTAGATCCTGTAATTGCATAACCTACACAGCCTCACACTCTGTGCTGAAACAAGCCTGCCTTCCTGTCCTGTGCTCTCCTTTCTTAATGCCCAAGTCATAAATATCTCCTTTTAGTAACTTTATTCCTCGCATCCTTCGTTCATATACCAAATTTCTCTTAATTGTAAAAAAAAAATCTGAACATAATTAACTCTAGGCAGACCTTTATGGGAAATATCTGTTCTGTGGCTGAGTACCAAATATGTATTTAATGTCCTGCCTGTTCCACACCGCAAGGATTGATGTCAGTGATGAAATGCTGTCAGTGATATTTCTATCACATAACGTTAACAGTCAAGCAATGAAGTGTTTAGCCTGCACTTTTTGTCCAGGCTTTCTTATGGTCCAAGGAAGCCGAGAGAGGTATCTGGGACAGATTTATTCCAGTCTAAAGTCAATAACTAAGACAGATGGGATGAATTGATCTCTGGAAGGCTGATACTCTCCACTGCCTGTGGTCCTTGGATGGCTCACGGGTGTTATCTGCCCAGTTCTGCCATGATAAAAGTTAAGATACATGGATCCCATTCAAAACCAAAACACTAGTGAAAAAATTAAATTCTCACATTCCCTTAAAAGCCAACAAACAAAAAACAAACAGAGGTTTAAAAATTCCCTTATTTGAAGGTACTTAAAAAATGGGAAATTCAAGCTTCTCTTGGTTTTGATTTTTGTGATAATGTGGCAGATTTGAGGAAATTTCTGGGCCTGAATCTGATCTCACAGAATTCTGGAAGTAACTCTACAGAGGCCTGATTTAATTCTAATTTGAAGAATGAAGAGACAATTATTAAACTGACAAGATGTGAATCTATGTTACTACTTTAACCTTTGAAAAGTTGCTTTGGCCAAGTAATGCATTTGTCACACACAGGTCTGTTTTCTCTGGTATTTTAAATTACTTTTTTTGGGAGGAGGGCAATGGGAACATTGACGTTTCTGACAGAGGATTTCATCAACCAAAATGTGATCAGTCGCTGTCATTTCCTTATCACCTTGGTTTTCTTGGTTTGCTCAGTAGAGACTGAACTTTGGTAGCATCTGTGTTCTTCAAAGTTAGAATTCAGATTTTTGAATGCTACTCTCCGGACTTTTAATTTTTTTATTATTTCGACTGCTTTCAGGTTCTCAACCTTTTCATTGCATTGCTGCTGAGTTCTTTTAGTACTGACAGTCTCCAGACAACAGAGGATGATGGAGAAATGAACAATCTTCGGATTGCCTTCGCTCGGATCCGCAAGGGATTCCACTTTGTCAAGAGCGTGACGTGGGATGCCTGTTGTAGGAAGCTCAGGCAGATAAAGAAAATACACAGGAAGAAAATCAGATTGACTGCACAGAACTCACTTCCTTGCACAGAAACAAAGAGTTGTAAAGAGAATTACAATAATGAATGGATTGAGAAAAACAGGGACAAATGCCCAGGTCTTGAAGACTTTGTTAGCAATCCCAATATATTTGTTTGTGTCCCTATTGCTGAGGCAGAGAATACAAGTGAGGGTTTTGAAGATGACGATAAACTGAGCTCATTTACAGACACAGAACACAGCAAACAGGTAATGGATTCCTTTATTTGTGTTGGAACACTAGAATCATGGAGAGAGATGAAGGGAGGGAGGGATGCGTGGGAGAAGATGGTCTCTAGCAGAACAGGGTGGGATATGTTGATCCATTTCCAGAGAGTTACAAAGTTTTGAACTAGAACCAAAAGTGAAAATATTTAGAGCAAGGGTAAATCGTCACTTGGAGCCTTTTAAAACCAAGATTCTTTCATGATTTTAAAAGAAAATTGTTGCAGGAATTCCTAGCTGACATGCTGTGGTGCACACAGGTAATTGTGATAGTCCTTGGTGAACCTGGATGTTTTTTGTAAAAATCTACGTGACTAATGTCAACTGGTTTGGTATTATTTGCACAAAAGAGTAAAAATACATGTTCTGCATACAGAACATTATCATGGATTCAGAATATGAATTTATAGCTCTGATTCTTACTTTGTCCTTGCTGTGCGTAGAATGTAGTAATTACTAGAAGTGGATAGGATTAAGTGTGGAGTGGCTCTACTAAGGACATATTTTTGATATGACATCATATATTTACCCTATTTCTTTGTGCTCTATGAATTTTTCAGTTCTGTTTTAATCACAATTGTCATTCTGGTATCACAATTTCCCACCTTAAGTTTCCCTCTTAATTCCTATGTAAAAATTCTCACTTAAGTTTTGGATAGATCACCAAAATCCTTTAATTTCTGCATCTGTTTTGGGAAAAAGTTCTATCCTTAAGTAAAATCAGAGACTCAGTATGATCCTTTCTTATGGCTCTTGTCTGGAGATTCCCACTTTAAATGAAATTTATAGCTTATTGGTTTTTTCCCTCTGACTTGTACACTCCCTAAAAAGGCAAAAGAAAGCCCCTCTAATCCACAGATTAATTTCAGGATGAAAATCACCTGAGGCAAAGAGGAGACAGAATAAAAAATTCCAGCAGCTGGAGTAAAGGATCGGGATTTTCCTCTGAAGAATTCAGTGTGCTTTATCTAGGAAAGGACAGGAAGGGTGAACTGTCATCACCAGAAGAAAAAGAGGTAACAATTTTTTTTTCAGTAATGTTGTCTTTCCAAAACTGGTCAAATACAGGCATATTCCTGTTCAGGGATTTACCAGAGTGGAGTTTAGTGCCAGAAGCAGCTCTGAACTTACAGTAGCTGGTCTGTCTGGACCAAAGCCAATACTGGAGCTGGAATTCTGTGAGCAAAATCAAAGGATTTTTAGGTATTTATTTTAAAGAAAAATAGAAGTGTAGGAAAGAGAGCATGTAGAAATGGGAAAACTACAATGTAATTTTTGTAATGGTTATGAATAATTTATAAAATACTCTCTGATACCTTCTATTTATTAAATCTGAGTCCACCAAAAAAAGGGGAGGAGGATTGAAAATATATTCAAAGAAAGATAAGCTTCCATGTGGGAAATTCCATCAAGTCTGCCTAAGTATCTTGGGTTCAAGAAACATAATGCTTGAAATGAGTTTCTCTCTATGTCATTAAAGATGATAGTAGTTTACAGTATTTTAAAAATAATTTTGAATATAGAATGCATTCAGAGAAGTAAAAAACAGCATTATGGAAACATGAAGGAACAAAAGCAGAGAGTACGTAATTGCTGACTCATAACACATTGTCTTTGGTTTAATGGGATGGCAAAAAGCTTTGTAACTGAAGAATGCAGTGTATAATTCCAATTTCTACTTCAGGAATACTGTCATGGGTGCTCAGTTCCTGGCATGACAACAGATATATTTATCTGGATCTCCTGTGTGAATGCATGTGATTCATTCAATTTCCATGATTTCATGGGTTTAACCCAAGTAATTTATCCCGTTTTGAGAACTACATACACTAATATGCAATTTAAAAGTTCTTCAATTTCCCAGCTGATTAGGCAGTTACATCTGGTTCATGTAGATAGATATTGTAATTATAGAGCTTTGGCCTCTGTTTGAATGCACCCATTGGTACTTCTAAGCTTGTACCTTTTAAAGTCACAAAGTTTATTCCATTACCAATACTACTTGTAATATTAGTACAAACCAAGCTTTAATTTTGAGTTTTATTTGTTCATGGATTAATTCATGGACCAGAATTAGAAAGAATCAGTAACTGATATTACTGTGCTCGGTAGTTGGACAGTATCAGCTCTTCTGAAGTCAGCACAGTGGATCTGACAAATCCTGAAGATGTTTTAAAGCAGATTCCAGAATTTTCTGAAGACTTCAAGACTCCAGAACAATGTTTTCCAGAAGGTAAGGCTCTCACGGTTTCACTACTGGGAAGTGAGAAGAATGAAATCTCACCTTGTTTCTCTAGTGATACTGAGCCAATAGGGTCAGATTATTTTCAGTTAATTTTAGTTATCTGAAAATGAGCTAAATAGTCCAAATCATTGTCCCTTTCTAGTCAACACAGAGACTGAGACACCTGAAAAATAAAACCTCTTCCCCTAAAAGCCAGTTGCTTCCAGCTGGGACATGGGCAATGGCATAGACCACATTCCAAAAAATAGGATTGTGAAGTGAGGTGAATTTCACTCAGTTGCAGAGCAACCAAGTCACTCTGGGGGTTTAACATGAGAGAAGTGTATGTGATCAGGTCTCACCTGACAATGGTCACTTGGAACATCAGTTTTATTAATACTTTGCAGCAGTATTCCTTGAATAACATTTCATGGACAATCTCAAACAAAGGAGTGAAATAAGCAACAGAAGGTCCTAGGATTAATTGAATTTCTATAGGGTGATGATCAGAGAATCTTAGAATTACTTGGGTTGGAAGGGACCTTAAATACCTTCCAAAAATCGGAGAATTTCTTTTCAACTCTTCACACAACATCATCTAGCTTTGCAAGTTGTTCTAGGATGTGGTCAGTACTTTTATAATTTCTTCCTACCCTAGTATGTAATAATGGTGACTTTCATGATATCAATCCTGACAAATTTGGTGGCTTTCTATGCTGGGGTTCCAGCAGTGGTGGACAAGTGTGTTATATTAAACAAATTAAAACTGGAAATTCTTCCTGCTGCTCCATCTTTGCTCACCCAGTCAGCCTGGCTGGCCATCACCATTTCCACACACATTTCATCCCCCATTTTCCCCATCTCCAATCCATTTTCTTCAATTCTGTTCTTTTCCACTTACCCAGGCTGTGCTGCACCACAAAATGAGCAGGAGGAACTTCTCCAGCCTTGCAGAGCCCAGCAGCTCCCAGTCCCACAGCGCCCTGAGCTCCCAAAGGCAAACCCTTTCCCCCCTCACTGCCTTCCCATTCTACCACCACATCCTGGATATTTTATGTGATGAGAACTCAGATAAATCAAATCTGGCTGACACTATTGCCATGTTCTGCAAAGCTGGTTTGGTTTTTTTTTGTTGTTGTTGTGCCTATTTTGGGTCAATGAAACTTGTAATCCACAGTTTTAGGATTTAATCAATAACAGTTAAGCATGTAGAGATTATTTGAAGCTATAGAGATGTTATTCCGGAATGCAAAGTATTCTCTGAGTAGTAATAATACAAATACTTTTACAGTTACTTTTTACATCATAAATCCTGAGGGAGATCCACTATATCTACATTGCAGTTTGATTTCTCCAGAAGAGAAAACCCACAAATATTACATTAATAACACACAAGTCAGATTTCTGAGCAACAGTTTGTTTCTGTTGTTTTGTTTGTTTTTTTTTTAACTACTTCATCAATGACATTTTTGTGCCAGTTCAGACATTAGAACAAAATAAATAAAGTGGTTTTTTTGTTTTTTTCCTGCTGCAGAGAAGAAAAGTGAAATGTCTTGTTTTGTTCTCTGTAGTCCCTGGCTGGAATGTGCCTGCTGTGGCAAAACCATGAGAGAAATCAATCAGCAAGCCTTTACCTAACACAGATTTCACCCTCCCCCCCTCCCAAAGTCCTTATCTTGTGCAAGTGCCATTCCTTGCCTCAAATTCCAGATCCACATTACTGGAGAATATTGCAATAAAAAGAATACGAATATTTTTTTACATATATTATAACCTATCATGGATGCAAGTTATGTATAGGTTGCTATATAATTAATGTATAAGATTTTGCATATATACACGTTATTTTTTCCATGCCTGGAAATGACAGAAGCCTTCTGACTGACATTGTTTGCCATAGTGAGAAAATGAATTAATGCAGAGAATACAGAAAGGAAAAAGTTAGCCAAAGAGAATTAGTTAGTGAAAAAATTAATAAGCAAGCAAACCCAGGATGTTGTAAATGGGTGATCAGGAATTATTAGGTGGCCCTGGCATCATTGCCTGCTGTGAGAAGGAATCTGGTGAGCTGGAAAGGAGACGTCTCATTTTATGGGGTCTATGTATCAGCTAGAACATGACATGGTTTTTTTGGGTTCTATGGTATAAAATCAGCAAATAAATAAAATTCAGAAGCAAATAAATAAATGAATAGACCTCACAAGGCACAGTGTAATGCTGCAATATTGAAGACAACTGTTTGCCTCCTCTATTCCCGAGCCTTTTTGTTCAGGGGCCTCTCACCTCTGCTTTCCAAAGAGTGTGCAGAAACTGAGAAGGGCTTTAGTAGTATCAAGACCCTTCCCACGGCCTTGACGTTTTGTGTGTCCCAACCTCAGGTCAGTGAGAGCCTGTCCAGTGTCCCAGAAAGCTCTTGAAATAATGGAAAGTTGTCCAAAGGGGCTCTCCCTACTGTGTATAAAAATAGGAACTACAAGACAAACTAGATGTATTCCATTTTTTTTTCTCTTGATAAAACAGGGAAAACCAACAACAAAGACGCAGTAACTGTGACCATTGACTTTTTCCTATCCCCAGAAGTTTCCTGGCCATGCCTTCACATTCATGTACATTCCTTCCATGCACTCATTGCTGTCTCTCACTTTCAGGTTGTGTTCGGTACTTTCATTGTTGCCCGGGTAGTGCTGTAAAGTTTGGAGGAGAAACCTGGTGGAATCTGAGAAAAACCTGCTACCAGATTGTTGAACATTCTTGGTTTGAATCCTTTATCGTATTCATGATTCTTCTGAGCAGTGGAGCCCTGGTTTGTGTAGCACAGTTTCATGTATCTACTCAGAAGGATTTTTTGGCTTTAATTTACACCCAGAGAAGTTGTTTTTAGCAGCAAACACAGTGAATATCTTTGAACTCATAACGAGGGAAGAGTCTTCAAATAGCAGTCATTTATTCACCATTTTAATTATTGCAAATCTATTATTGATATTTTTAAAAATTATAAGAGAGCATGAGCAAAGCTAAGAATATATAAATCTCAGAAGCTGTTTCTGTTCTGGCTGTATACTGGATTTTTCTCAGGAAGTTATGTCACAATTGTGAAATATTAAGGAAATTTTATACCATTAAAACAAACAAGTGATTCTTAATACTTGGGAAAAAAATACTTAGTTTTTTTCAATATACAAACTTTATGATATAAATTTCTAAAAATATATACTGTCCTCTTACAATTTCATTGTGCAGGAAGGATGCGTCCACAGGGCTGTACTACATAGAGAAAAAAAAAGAGAAGGCACAGGGAGAATTATACTTTTATCAGCTGGCATAGATTTTAGTAATAGATGATGTTCAGTTCTGTATTAAAACAAACTGAGGGACAAAGAGATCTCAGTGTTGCTTGACTTTAACAGTATAAGGTTCATTTCTGACTTTTGCCATTTATCTATATCAATTATGATTTCAGGCATTTGAAGACATCCATATTCATAAGAGAGAAAGAATTCAAGCGATATTGGGATTTCTTGACAAAATGTTCACTTTCATCTTTGTTCTGGAAATGCTCCTGAAGTGGGTGGCTTATGGCTTCAAAAAGTATTTTACCAATGCCTGGTGCTGGCTGGACTTCCTTATTGTAAATGTGAGTTCTGCCTTTGCTGTTTCTACACAGGAATAGTAGCAGAATCCCTGATTATTTTCTGGATGCAGATTTCAGACAGTGCCCTCAACTCCTGTAGCAATGGTGTCGGGATATTGTATTCCAGGCACCAAAAGTATGGTTTTGCTTGTTGGTTTGTTTTTGTTTTTTTTTTTTAACAGAAATAAAGGTGACAGGACATTGCTCATACTTCTCTTTTGTCCTCCCACTCAGGTCTCGTTGGTAAACCTCTTTGGCAGTACCTTTGGCCCCATGAAATCTCTTAGGACTCTGCGAGCTCTGAGACCCTTGAGAGCATTGTCACGGTTTGAGGGAATGAGGGTAAGGCTGATTGCAAATTAGAGCTTGTCAGAACTGATGAGCACCTAACAGGTTTATAACTCATCGCTGTGTCTTTATGAAGTTCACATGTTTACCCTGAGTTCACTTCAGGAACTATAAAATGAATTTTTAAAGAGCCCCTTAGTTGCGCTTTTCTGTACTTGTATGTTCCCTATAGACTTTCCTGGAGTGATTGATCCAAATGCTGTTGAAACTAAAACTGGCCTAGGTGGAACCTTGTTCCATTGCTGCTCAATCATTCTTGTGTTCCTGTCTTACTGAGGGAGACAAAAATAAAGTAGAGAATAAGAACTGTGAGCACAATTACAATTTTTGAAGTCTGATGGCAAGCCAACTCAGAGGAGTCATTTCAATTCTGAAAGATTTTACTGGATTGATTTACAAAACCTGTAGCCTATTAAAAGGTACTTTACTCAAATTATTGTTGCAAATAGTGTTCTTTCAGAAAGCAAAAGTGTTTGTCTGTAGAATATTTGATGCTTTTTTTTTTCCATCAAAAAAGCACCTGGAACAAAGAGGTGCTGCTGGACATTAATTACATTTATTTACAAATTTACCATTGTACAAATGCAGAGAGGGATTCCCTTATCCATCTGGTAAAATATATCTGTACACTGCAATGTGAAACAGTAGGATAACCACAGTGGTATTTAGGCAAAAGTCAGATCTGTGGGATGTGCTCTGGCATGTGGAAACAGGTGATAGAAATGCAAACAATATCACTGTCACACACTTACCTGAGCAATGGCTTTAAACTAATAGAGGAGAGATGTAGATTAGATGTTAGGAAGAAATTGTTTCCTCAGATTGCCCAGAGAAGCTGTGGCTGGCCCATCCCTTGAAGTGTTCAAGGACATTTTGGACAGGGCTTGGAGAAACCTGGGATAGAGGAAGGTGTCCCTGTCTGTGACAGAGGGTTGGAACTGGATGATCTTTAAGGTCCCTCCCAGCCAAAATCATTCTGTGCTTCTAAAAAAGCAGACTCGATGCAGCTGGGACATGAATTGCTTTTGGATACATTCTGGAAGTGAGACTGAAAATTCTCTGATTGCAATCTTGACACTATGAAGAGAGACAGAAATGACATTAAATTAATTATCAGAATTTATCAAAATTTCCATGTCTGGAGTCTATTTTGAAATTGAAACAGGTGATGTCATACTTTCTGTCTTGCCATGAAGTATGCATGTGACGGGGTCTCCAAAAAACCTTCACAGGGCCTTTGAATTTTTCTGCTGGTCCATCAAGTTTTTCTTTGCTACCTCACAGATGAATTCACTGCCTTCACTGTGAAACTCAAAGAAATGTTCCCACCATTCCCTTACCCCATTTTATGAAGCAATCTGTTATGTCTTAGCATATGTTAAAATCTACATTTACAGGCACTTTTCTGTGCCTGTACAGCACTTAGCACAGAAAATGTACCTGGCTCATGGTTATAGACCCCAAACACAATCATAATCTGCTAAAAGTAAATGAAGCAAATTACTAGTGGAGAATTATTACTGATCCTTTTAAAAACTACTTTTGACAATCTCAGAAATAGTCCTCTGCACTAGTGCTCATGGATGAATACTTCAGAAATTTTATGTTAATACAGTTTAAAACAAAGAAGCAAATGGACTCTCTCCTATTCCAGAACCAAGGGAAAGTCAAAAAAAGAGGGTGGAAGTGCATTTTAGTAGTAGTAGGGTCTCACAGCAGACCAAGAAGTATCAGCTCTTGCTTTGAAAGCCTAATAGACATTGTTCAAGGTCCCCCTGCCAGCTCTAGTACTTACATGGAAAACATCAGATTTTTTTCTTGCAGAGACAACTAAGTGACTGCTTACAGATACCCAGGCCCATCCTTTTTTTTTGAAGTGTATTTTTCCTCTCCCTTTTCACCCAAGGTTGTGGTCAATGCCCTCCTGGGAGCCATCCCTTCCATCATGAATGTTCTGCTTGTCTGCCTCATCTTCTGGCTCATCTTCAGCATCATGGGAGTGAACCTCTTTGCTGGGAAGTTTGGGAAATGTGTCAATATGACAGATGAAAATTCTGAATTAAATAGCTCCATCGACAACAAAACAGACTGTGGGATGTATAACAACACTGGAAAAATATTCTGGGTCAACGTTAAAGTCAATTTTGATAATGTTGGCTCTGGCTACCTGGCTCTTCTTCAGGTGGTAAGTGCTGCTTACCCTCAGTAGTCAGCACCTTGTCAGATGGGCTTGACCTTTTGTCAATTCCTAACTCGTCTCTGAGGGTGATGCAAGCAGTGAAATATCCTACAACTTGCTCTCCCCTTGTAGCTGGCTGTTCATGCACACAAATGGCAAAAGGGGGACAGATGAGATCCTGCTGTGATTTTCCAGGTGATAAAGTAACATTTGGTGAGCAGGTGCTGTTGCAGCCTCTAGCAGTTTTGTGATCCTGAGCGCTGGAGTCAATCTCAGATGGAAATCTGGGGCAAATAGTGACATTTCTGTCAAAATATGGATTTGCTCAGCCATGAGGGTTGCATGGCCTTAAGTACCACGCTGATGAAGGTTTGCTCTGTCAGAATCCTAGGATAAAGTGTTCTGTCCTACCCTTGAGAGCTTTCATATCCTAACGAGGCTGAGAAGGTCTCACACACAGCAGCAGCCAGGGCTCGGTGCTTTGTGCTTGGGAACTCGGCAAAGGCTCTTGCTCCAGTCACGGTCATTTGGATATTGCGAATAATGTGAAGACTTTTAAGGTCAAAGTTCAACACATTTTCCATCATCTTTCATTCCAGGCAACATTTAAGGGTTGGACGGACATCATGTATGCAGCAGTAGATTCACGAGAGGTCAGTCATTGTATTCAAACCACATTTTTGGTGAATGCTACTGCTTTCTCCTATGCATTATTAGTTTTGCACTTCTACATCTGCTGTTTGTCTGCGCTAAATACTTCCAGTAATTATTTTTTATCAGATGATATAAACATTTAATCTGCAAATGATTCATAGTATCCTAAAGCTCCTCTGTTGCAATGGGGAGAGGGTTTCAGCTCTAGATCCACCCACTTAAACAGAACAAAGTGGAATGACTTTGGAGGGAAAGAATTTGAAATATAGAGGATGTCTTAATTTTATTATGAGTTCAAAGGAATAAAAGAATTTTTACATTATTTTAATATTTTAATACTGCTAATATTATATATGAAAATACAGATAAATAAAAATAATATATATTATACAATTTTATTCATATTATAATAATTATTATAATATTTATATTATAATAATATAAATATTAAAATAATAATAGTATTTTCATATGCTTATATGTTTTTGTGTGTGTTTCAATGTATTTCTTCTTTGTTCTTCAATGTGAAAAGTTATTTTTCTTCTTCTGATTTTGTTTTTATTAATAATAACCATCACAGAAGTTTTTTGCTAAGAAGAGAAAAAAGAATAACAACATATCTAGGCCAAGATTTTTAATGGCAAGAGCTTGGAGTTTGACTTCTACATAGTTTGCTTGATTTTTCATGTACTGAGAAATTTACAGCTCTTGTTCTTATTGGAAGGAACTGAACTTCTGCAATGCCTGTGAAAATCATGTCAAGAATATTCAAACAAAATTTTGAGTTATGCACTATTGGTAGTTTTAAACTATACCACTTCTGTCACAATTAGCAGTAAGGCTGTAAATCATAATTACTCCTGGAATCAATTTTTGAGAGGAGCTTCAACATGAAGATTGTTCTGAACTGGGCCCATGTTGTTGTTGATTATTTCTCAAGTTGCTTCTCATTCTTGCAGAAAGATGATCAGCCAAAGATGGAGAACAGTCTGTATATGTATCTCTACTTTGTGAACTTCATCATCTTTGGATCTTTTTTCACCCTGAACCTCTTTGTCGGTGTAATCATTGACAACTTCAACCAACAAAAGAAAAAGATAAGTGCCTTGGCTGTGCTTTTGAGAACAAGGTCCTATACCTGGAATCTAAAATTTCTATCGGCATTTACCAGAGTATTAATGATTAAGTTACAAGAAATAACTTTCTCCTTTCTTTTCCCCTGTAACCTGAACACCTAGATCTTCCTGAAACATTTCAAAGCCTCTTAAAATTTCACTCCTTTTTGGGAGCTGAGCGTGACAGGAGACTTGGTATTTAGTAAGTGGTCTGCTACAGGTGCTCTGAAGAGTATCTTGGATATTCAGCAAGCCCAGCATGTGGGAAGTCAGGGATAGATTTGTTCCTGTCCATGTTTTTTGTTTTCATGCTTTTTGAGTGAGCCTAGTTTCACACCAAGACTTCTACTCTGTGAATGTCTGGTTTGTGCCACTGATTTTTCGGACACAGTTAGATGATATGAAAAGGGCCAGTACCAGCAAGGTGTAAAAATGGAAGGAATGCCAGTTTCGAGAATTTTAGACATTTTAACTACAATAGTTATCTTCTCACCAAATAACAGTGACATTTCCTTGTATACTTAGGTGGGGAAGATATCTTTATGACAGAAGAACAGAAAAAATACTACAATGCAATGAAAAAGTTGGGATCCAAGAAACCTCAAAAACCTATTCCAAGACCACTGGTAAGACTGAATTCTTCAAAGGGAAAAAGCATTGCAAAAGTACAATTTAATTCACTGAAAAGTGCATATATTTATATATTGCATACAAATGATTCATACTGTCTTTACATTGATACACATTGACTGAATTATTTTATGGGTTAAATATTCATTAAGTTCTCTGCATAAATATTACTGGGTTTTATATCCACCTTGAAAGTGATGAAACTTCAGGATGGGAAGGGATTTCAGCGTCATTTTTATACTCTGCCCCTCTCCAATTTCACCAACTTCACTGTAGCTGAGTGACTTTGCAACATAAAAATTGAAAATGTTGGAAACATGTATGGATGAGTACTCCTTATTTTCATAACTGATGTCAGATGTAATTTTTTCCCCCCTCTAGAACAGATATCAAGGCTTCCTTTTCGACATTGCAACATCCCAAATCTTTGATGTTGTCATCATGGGTCTCATCTGCCTCAACATGATCACGATGATGGTGGAAACCTATGAGCAAAGTGAAACGAAGACAAACGTGCTCAGCAAAATCAATATACTCTTTGTTACCATCTTTACTGCAGAATGTGTGCTGAAATTGCTGGCTCTGAGGCAGTACTATTTCTCAAATGCCTGGAACATATTTGATTTAGTTGTTGTTATTATATCACTTGTTGGTAAGTAAAATTGTCTGGAAAATTCTTTACTATATCAATTATTATTCTTTTTAGGAAAAAAGAGGTAGTTAAAATTTATTAACTGCAAATAGGCATTGAAATGTAAGTCGTAATACTGTAAAGTCTTAAGGAAAAAATAAGTACCCCCCTATGATGATATTAAATAATATTAAATGAGATTTAAAACAATTATTTTAGTAAAAGTGTGTATATATTCATAATGGTTCTTTAGCATTTTTTTTTTCCTCATCAGAAATACAGAATGAATATCCCATCATAGCATTATCACATTACATGATAATTTCCATTGTCACAGATTTAGTGCCAACTAAGAAATCTTCAATCAGATCAAATGGTTAGGTTTTGTCATCTGTGTTTTTGATAGCTGACTGAAATATATGGAGAATAGGAAGACTGGAATTAGATTATAGACAATGGAATTCAGTTTCTCTAAACTCGGGCATTGCTGACTGAAAATACACATTGTGTACCAGGATAGAAAAGATCACAAAAAATGTATTAGTTTTAATTTGAAGGGATTGCTATGGAAGAATGAGGTAAAGAGCTCAGTTGCAAATTTGAGCTTTCTGCCCATTTAACTATTCCTAGGGCTAGTACTGCCAACAAGCAACAGGCATTTAGGGGAAGAAGGATACTTCATTTCTTTAGTATGACTCATGTCTTGGGTAAGTAAGATTCCAGTAAGACTATGGCCCTTTCTTGAGAAAATTAAGTTTCTGGATTGTAAATACAGAAAAATGTACCCAAAACAGCTACATTTAGAAAAGACAAGCCTCTTCTAGTGCTACTAGATGTCACTTTTTTCATTCAAACAAAGAAAAAGTAACATCCGTGTGTAGCTATGTCCCTAAATGAACCAAGAGCCATTGTAGAAGTTGTGCATGCCACTCTACATCCATTACTGTGTTTGCTTCTGCATATCTTGCCTACATTATCTCAATAGTAACCATGACACTGCATTATATCTTGCTTTCTTAGTTTACCTTTGTAGTGTCAGTATTTGAAGACAAATGTAGAAGGTAACCTGAACCTGCTGAAATATTCATGCAACCAGAGCCAAAGATAACCATCAGTCACCAAGTGTCAACTGATACAGATATTTGAAGTTGTGCACAGAAAGTTCCTTGTCATCTTTAGTGCAACAGGGACTGTCCTCTGATGGCTGAAGAATATAGTTCATAATTACTGATTTCTACAACTATTTTTTTCAGTCAGCTTCTCCTAAAAGTAATTCTGGTAGAGCTTAGCAAGCATACATCAGATATTTTTGAGCTCTGAAGATATTATCATTCCAGCCTCCTTACTAGTTAAGGAAAATTGTGATATTCTAATGAGTTGTTATCCTTTCCTTTTCAGCCTTACTCCTTTCCAGCATTGGCAAAGCCTTCGAACATCTCTTACCACCCACACTCTTCAGGGTCATTCGCTTGGTCCGGATTGGGCGAATCCTGAGACTCATCCGGGGAGCCAAAGGAATTAGAACTCTGCTTTTTGCCTTAATGATGTCTCTACCTGCTCTGTTCAACATTGGCCTCTTGCTGTTTCTGGTCATGTTCATTTATGCCATTTTTGGCATGGCTAACTTTGCCTATGTGAAGATGGAAGGTGGCATTGACGATATGTTCAACTTCCAAACCTTTGCTAACAGCATGCTCTGTCTCTTCCAAATCACCACATCAGCTGGCTGGGATGGTCTTCTCAGTCCTATTTTAAACACTGGGCCACCCTACTGTGATCCAAACGTAAAAGGTACCATAGGTGAATGTGGTAAACCTGCCATAGGTATTATTTATTTTGTAAGTTACATCATTATATCATTTCTCATTGTTGTAAACATGTATATAGCTGTTATTCTAGAGAACTTCAATGTTGCCACTGAGGAAAGTACAGAGCCTTTAGGGGAAGATGACTTTGACATCTTTTATGAAATCTGGGAGAAGTTTGATCCTGAGGCAACCCAGTTTATAACCGTCTCTGTACTTTCAGACTTTGCAGATGCTCTGTCTAAGCCTTTGCGTGTACCAAAACCAAACAAAGTTGAACTCACAGCAATGGACCTGCCTGTGGTCAGTGGGGACAAGATACACTGCTTGGATATCTTGTTTGCTTTCACCAAGAGGGTGTTGGGAGATTCTGGGGAGCTGGATTCTCTGAAAGTACAAATGGAGGAGAAATTCATGGCTGCCAACCCATCAAAACAATCCTACGAGCCAATATCAACTACACTCAGACACAGGCAAGAGGAAGCATCAGCCACGGTGATCCAGCGTGCCTACAGGTGTCACCTGCTCCTGCGCTCCCTCAAACAGGCTTCCTACCTGTACCAGCGCAGAACTTGCAGCACTGACACTCTGGGGGATGCTGCTCCAGAAAACGAAGGACTTATTGCATCTATGCTGCATGCAAATTACGGTAGGAGTGCTAACAAGTCTGAAACTTCGTCCTCAGTGTCCATCCCTCCGTCGTATGACAGCGTCACAAGGGAGAGTAGTGGCAATCTCATGGTTGAGAATGGAGAAATAACAGGCAATCAACAATCTCCAGGTGTTAAGTAGTTAATCAGTGACAAAGTTGTTAAGAATATTTTTAAATTTTCACAGAATATGATATAGTAAATACATGTCAGCTGAGGCAGCCTCCCTGTGAAACCAGGGCTGTTGATGGTGATCAGTTAATTACGGCAACTGGAGAATCATGGCCTTTGGCTCTGCTGTGTTCAGTTTTCTTCAATATTTACAAGTTCAGAGAAAGCTTTTGGATCTGTTTGATCAAGGGCATCCCACTGCACAGCAGGTCCCACAGTACCTGAGTGCTGTGACATGTTCATAGCAGTGGTAGGCAACCTCAGCTGATATTTTCCCTGTAAAGGAAGCAGAGGAAAGTCCAAGCACCATTGGATCTACTGGAGAACAGAAAATGAATGTCAATATGAGCATAAATTGAAGAATAGAAAGGAGCTAAAATTTATTCCACTCCTAATTGATGCTATAATTATAAACCTGTTTAGCAAATGGCTGCTGATTTTTTAAATCTTTTTTTTTTTTTTTTTTTTTTATGTTTAGGGACAGATGTCCCACATAGACCCTGCATGATCCACAGATATTCCACAGTGTAGTGGATTTCTTCCCATATGATCGATTTATAGAATAAACCAAGGCATGTATGTTATCATAGTTGTGTTACTGAAGTTTAATGAAATAATAAATACAAGTCTTAGTATTACAGAAGTCATACTGAGCAGAGCAAAACCTTGCTTTATGTTTTGCCTGTGAGGATTTTTATTTTTAACCTGGTTTCCTCTGGCAGTGAGGTGAAGGCAGTTGTGCCATCAGTCATCCCATAAAAAATTGTGTTTATAGCATACTTTCCTCAGACTTCACCTAATGGTTAAGTTTCATGTTCAAGTTCATTCTTGACAATGTGGTAGAGAAGAGAAACACAAATCAACATTTCCACTGGCTGGAAATTGGTAATATCACTTCAGGCACTCCCTTAGACACCAGAAACCCAGGCTGGGGAAATCCACATGGGACCCACCAGAGCTTGGTTGGTCGTGGTGATGAACATCACCCATGACCATGGAAAGAGGCCTGGGCTTACAGCAGATGTGTCCCAGTGGAGGTAGAAACCTTTCTCCCTCCTGCCTGTGCTTCTCTGATGGGAGAACCAGCCTTCTCTCTCCTGCGAAAATTAGAAGAAACCAAATTATCAGTAATGGTGTCAATTAAGAAATCTGGGCTGATGTATTTGGGTCTGGGGTTAACGTAAGACTAAGGATTAATCATAAATTCCACTTCTCATGGAACTACATGTGCAGACGGGCTCTGATGGTTTCTCATCTCGCCACATTTTCCTTATGAAGTCCTTTATCTTCATGTCCTTACATCTCGGGCTTCTCAGAAAAACACATGCCCAAACAGTTCTTCATCTTTTGTCCTTCATACATGTACTTTGGAGATACATCCAGCTGATGCACTTTGCTGTCTGAGGACTGTTGTGTTTTCCTTTATCACCTACTAGATGTAGTCACAAATTACCCCTGACATTTTAATTTCTTACATACACTAACGTCTTTCAAGTTTAAGATGCTTTTTATTTTTCTTAGTTGCAAGGTTGCAGCTGTGTGATCAGTGTTGGGTTTGGCAGGTTCTGGCAATGCTCAGGTGAGCTTCTCCCTCCACAATTATTTCAGCCAGAAAAGAACCCCAGTTCTGTGATTGAGTGGGACCTCATGTGCACTCATTTGCAACCTGCAGCAAGTTTTATTCCCTCCTGAATGCCCCTTCTCTGTGGTAGCAGTTATATTCTTATGTCTTGTGTTGCTTTCTTCTCCTGTCTTTTCCACCTCTTCAGATTGTGAGCTTTTTGGACAGAAATTCTCTTTTACTATGAATGGTAAATTACACCTAATAATGAGACTCTGTTTTCAGCTAATATTGTCTGACGACTGATGCAAATAAATAATATTTATAGTACCTTTTAGTTTCATCTGTGATATCCCCTTAGCTTCTCCCAAGCCATTCCTGAAATTGTAGTACCTTTAATTAGTTTTGACTAATACTTCCTCAGATTTTAAGGTAGGTGCACAGTGAATCTGTGTTTTACCAGAAAAGTCAACAGCTCTGTGCCTTTGGAACTCAGGGGCTCTATTCCTTCAGATAAAAAACAAATCTAAAAACCATAAAAGAATTCATGAAATTAAATGGGTTTATATGGCTAAAATTATTTTTTAACTGCTTTCACAGCATGTGAACAACCACAGCAGAGGAGCTGACTACATGGCACTGGTGGGATGGTGTTTCCCAGCTCCACCCTGTTCAATGTCAGCTTCCCAAGATGTGCAGGATCCATTGAGGAGCAGTAATGAGCCACATGCATCATTCTCCTGGATTCGGGGGTGCAATGAACAGTCCTGACATCACATTCTCTCAGGAAATTGTATTAAACATACCTGTAACTCAATGTGGTGTGACTCATCTTTGCCAATTTGTGTGCCAGGAAGAATTATTTTTCATTGTAAGAACAATTAACTGTTGGTCAGATACATACAAGTCTCACTGATGTCCTGTCTGGAAAGGCCACCCTGAAACTGAGCCAGAGGAGATCAGATGCCAAAGTTCATTTGGTACCCTAAGTGAATCCTTTGTTGGTGCAAGAAATGACAAGTACCCTCTGGGGTGAACTTTACCTTCTGCAGAAACTCTGAGTAAAATTGATATTGTCTTAGGGAAGACAGTTCCCTTGCCCTGTTCTTTAACCACAGAATCATAGGATGGGTTGGGTTGGGAGGGACCTAAAAGATCATCTCGTTCTACCCCCTGCCATGGGCAGGGACACCTTCCCCTATCCCAGGTTGCTCCAAGCCCTGTCCAATCTGGTCTTGACCACTTCCAGGGATGGGGCAGCCACAGCTTCTCAGTGCAACCTGTGCCAGGACCTCAACTTATAGCAAAAAAATGTCTTCTTTATATTCAAGTTCAACCTATCCTTTTTCAGTCTAAAACCCTAATAAAGTTTTGCTCCACCTTTCTTACAAAGCCTCTTTATGTAATGAAAGACCACAAGAAAATCTTTGAAGCCACAAGAAGGTCCCAAACATTTGGGAGATGAAATTCAGAATATAAGCACAGCAGTTAGAAAATACGCCCTTAGAAATAAATAATCTTCCAAATCCTTCTGGTTCTCCTCTGAGCCTCTTAATTTTGGATCCTACCAATGCCCTTACAAACATCATGCTTTCCTGTGGTGGCTGTGGGACATACAGCCTTGTTTCCAGATGGATTGTTGTCCTTTTTGGTCATTCAGAGCAATATTTCATGTGATTTTAGTCATTATTTCACTAATCAGAGACCACTATCAGCCTGGTCTCTTCAACACTTACCTCTTTCAAACTCTGTATCACTTAAAATTTTACCCCAAATTATTGCATTTTTAAAGGGGATTATTAATAGAGACAACAAAAAATTGAGGCCTGAGAGCTTTTCCCTTTGACAGCCCATGAGAAACACAAGTTCAACAACATGATGTATCAGTTTGTTCCTTTGATAGTGATGTGGAACAATAAATATAAGGAGAAATTACATGAGAATTCCTGAACATTTGTACCTCTCTGTACTGGGCTTTATTTCAGCACCTAAAGAACACACATTTTTCATAGGAAATCAAAGTAATGGAAAATCCTTGAATATTTGCAAATCAGTCAAAAGAGTTAAAGGGGGCAGGGAAAAAATAAAAAAGAAAAGAATGAATAAAAAGCTATTTTCTTCAGCAATATTTTCTTCAGGACCTGTAGCACAAGCTAAACTGACTTTACCATTGAGACTATCATTAATTGAACCATGTGAATAATTTAGTTCAGTGTTTCTCAGCTCTTGGGCAAATTGATGGAGCTGCCCGGCATGAAACTCCAATTGTGCTTGAAAGAAAGGTGACATTTTTTCCTCCTATTCACCAGACACCTTTGTAATTCAACAGTTGTGAATTAAAACTGGATCATGTGCTGGGAAGCAATGCTAGGATGAATAATAACCTGTGATATGAAGAGAGATTCAAGTTTAGTTTGTTCAGCCTAGAAATAACAGCTGAGAGGATGCACTGTAACTCTCAGTAAACAAAGCAGGTGAGAAAATAAAAGCGAGGGAGGAAGATGTTTAAAGGACAAATACAATAGTCAGGGGAAAATTAAGTTGTAAATTAGAGGTGGCTTCTGTTCTTCAGAGGATGGAGTCACCAAACTGTTTTTAGCAGGAGCAGAGAAGCCAGTTTGGAAGGTAAATAGTTACACGTGTTTTCAAGGGGTTTTGTGCCACAGCATTTTCAAGGCAAACTGTGACTCTACAGGCTCCTTATTTCCTCTCAAAACTATTTGAATTTAATAAAGTTAAAACTGGGATCTACATCTGGACAGGGAAACTTGTTGAATGCTTCCTCCTAGTGGTTTTCGATCAAAATGACACTTTCAATGTGAAAAAAAAAAAAAAAAAAAGTGGGGCCTCTGTCTCAAGTATAGAGAGTGAAACCTGAACAGATAAATAACTACCTGAAAAAGTATTAGCAGCAAGCAGAGATCTTAGAGGGAGAAGGGTTGTGCCAGAAGAAAGCTGCAGTTTAAAGTTCAGAAAACAAAATCAGTGAGAATTTCCAGTGTAAAAGAGAATTAAACCATTAATAGGAAGCTGAAACAGTAATAAATAAATCACTGGTTATAAAAGAAATGAGAAGAAAAAGTAAAGAAGATGTGAGTTTGGTTTAAAATCGGGCAGGATGAGGTTTTGGATAGCTTAAAGTTGATCTAGCTATATATAAGAATCAGGTAAATAATCTCCTTAATCTTCAGTGAAGACTACTGTCAATATGGGCTCCTATTTTTCTTGGCAAAGAAGAAGTGTTTGAATGGAAATGTGAGTAAATCCACGGATGGACACAGAAAGCAATTAATGCTGGGGTTCAGAATAACCCCTTGGCAAAAATTCTGTTGAGAACTGGCACATGAACATGAAGCTTTCTCTCTAAGCATTTTGTGAGAACCTGTCAAATCAGGAAAACTAGCAGGAGAGAAAAAAAATCCACAAAATCCAATCTAAAGGCAATACTTGTATTAGAAAAAGAGGTAACAAGCAGCTCAAGCAGAGACTTGCTGATCTGAATTAAGTATATTGCAGGGCTGTGGGACACATTTTGGAGGGGAAATAATCAAAGATTTGAAGGACAGTGGAAAATTGAATAAGAAATGTTTGAAATCTATTTACTAAGAAAGAAGAATGTGGCAAATCTTATCCCCTGGTATCCTGAGAGAATGTAATAGGGCAGAGCATGAAATCCTCTACTGGGGACCAAATGGGGATATTTGCTTCCAGGGGGTGGAAACAGCAGATCCCTGTGGAGACCTGGATCAATTACTGAAACAGAAGGATTGGGATGTGTAACGTGGTGCAACCCTGAAACAGAGAAATGGAAGTGAAGATCTGTCAGCTGAGACACAGCCCGTGGGGGGCAGACAGTGCTGAGGTAGAGGGGAGGCACCGGTGCGAGACACCCAAGGAAGATTCGTATGAAGCAAACAAGATTTCAAGGGTTTCTACAATGGACATGAAATTAGAAAGTCTTTAGAAAGAAATCTGGAATCCTGGCTTGCTCAATCCTGCAAAATGAAAGTTGAGGTACTTGAGAGGGGAATAAATGTCGGTGAGGGTTAAACCAGAGTATTGAGCAAGGTTTCTTTTGAACAGAGTCTGCATCAACCACCCACCCTCCAAAGTCTATAGGAGGGTGCAGTTTGCAGTTTTCCTGTGGTGAGTTTTCCCTGTGGAAGCTTGCCATGATCCCATAGCTGTGGACCAGGCTTCTTGCACAGAGAAAAGCTGGAAGATGCACGTAGAAAATTTGTCATTTGTACCCTATTGGTCTTAAAGCAAAAGTTGCCCCACAACAGCAAGATCCAATACTCCAATATGTGTTTGCTTATCCAATCAAGTTGATTGAGATGGTCCCTGAGACTTTATATGTTTTGGGAAAGTAATACCAGAAAATGGAAATGTATTTTCCATGTTTTCACTGAAAGGAACTGGAAAGGCAGGTCAGTGCTGCCAAATATCTTAAAGGTGGGTTTGGTTTTGTTTGACTAAACCAGTTTGTTCTGCCAGGGTTACAGCTCTTGACCTAAGGACATCAAGGAGAGTATTTGCCACCTGGTAATTTGTTTCCCAGTTCATCAGCCTCACACTGAGAATCACAAGCTTACCTCTTCATTTAAATTAGCTTGACTTCAGTGCCAAGTCACTGGTTTTTGATACACCTTCAATGCTACATTAAAATTTTATTTAGCACCTTCAATGAAAATATTATTCACTATCACTTCTGTATTTATTATTGTAATGTGAGTGGAAGGAGCTCTTAAAGCCTCTCACACAGGCATTTTCTCAACAATCAGGCAACCTTTTGGCTCTTGTCAACACCTTCCTATATCTGACAAACCAGTAACACAGCTGAATTTGTCACGATCATTATAGCCAGCATGGTATGCAGCCAATATTCACCTTCTTGGATGGAGCTGAAGAGCAGGAACCAACAGCCAGGAGCTTAATTGGATGTGGCAAGAGCAGTGTTAATGCATTCACCCATCAGGAGACAGTTGAAAGGGATAAACAATCAGGAAACAAACTACTTATAAGGCAGGAGATGGGTGGGGAGGTTGGGAGTGTTTGGGTGGTAGTTGGTGGTTTTGTTTTGGGGGGGGGGGGGGGGGG
>NW_024581137.1:53324417-53334417 GCF_017639235.1 Corvus kubaryi | reverse complement strand
ATAATGAGAGGCTCTATTTCAACATTTTGCTTCCTGGATATCTCCCCTGAAATTCTGGTAATGCTAACAGCACAAGGCCCCACATGGACCAATAACCTCGTTCAAGGACACCGGTAGCTTGAATAGCTCATCCAGTATCCTTTACGGATTGGGAGACCAGAAATGCCATCCGTCCAGTGTGACATTGCAGAGAGGGGAGCAGTATGCTAAAACAGCACGCTGGGCTCAGTGGAGAGTAGTATTTCTGCCAAGTACCACAGCTCAGCCTGGAGACAGACTGCTTTTGTTTTAAATCTCTCTGGCTACACTTCCGTCAGGATGATGCAATCCTCAAAGCAAATTAGTGTACGCAGGAATCTCCATTGCACTGGAATATGTCATTAGAAATAACTGGTTTTAATGATGTTTTATCAGGGCTATGACATTGTCAGCGAGTCATCTGAATACAAGATGTTGCTCCTCTGCAGCAGCTCAGGCTGTGCCAGAAATCCAGACCCTGTGACTAGTCTTTGAGTCTTTGTTGTTCTTTAAATGTCCTCAGTATGGAAGGGGGAAAAGAAAAGGGGTGAGCTGGGAAAGGCTGTTCTGATTGCAGACCAACTTGAGTTGAAGGTTAACATTATTTTTGTCCTGCTTATACTGGTCCCATTGCAGAAAAAAAATACACAGCTTCACAGCCTTTAAAGAGGTTTGAAGAATAGAGATTTTTTTTTTCTTGGAAATCTCTACATCTCCTCTCTCTAAGTCCTACAGAAAAGACTAATGATAAACCACTGTTTAGGGCACTGGCTTGGCACAGGGGAGAGCAGACATCAGTTGTCATTGTCACAGATATCCTGGGTTATCCTTGGCAAGTCATTTAGGCTGGTTCTCTAAGGCTGATTTCAACATGAGGACATACCTGGAGACCTGAGCTTCAGCTCTTGTCTCAGCTGGTCATCTCCAAATGCCTTCTAAATCATCTGGCTGCAAAAAAGCTACATCACAGAACGAAAAAAGTTGTGTGGTGGTCCTCCACAGGAATCTCAGCAGCCAGGTGAAAAGCAACCCCAGTGGGGATGCTGGTAGCTCATACAGACTTTGAAAGAATCAGCATAAGGAAAAGCAGTAGATATGTAAGTTGTCAGCTCACGAGAGGTGGTAATTCACTCTGGTTTGTGTCTCACAGACCCTCTCCAGTTTCCTTAAACAAGACAAATTGCTTCCCCTGCAAGCAGCCAAAAAGACTGGTTTTCCTCCTGACACTGATTAGTCTCTCTAGAGCTGGGAGAGGCATCATCATATCCAGAGGAAATTAGAGGGAGGTGGGAATGTGTTGTCAACAGAGCTGTAAGAAATTAGGAAAAACTGTCTGGGGAAACAAGCTGACTTGTATTTCTTCTTTGAAAGGTCATCAAGATTAGGAGTCTTGGGAAAGCTTCACTAAAGTCAGTAGAAAAAAATTACAAGTGGGGAAATTAATTTGGGCAGCAAGAAATCAAACACTTACAAAGAAGGAAACCTTGAAGTCGGTCAAAAAATGCTCCAAGAGGGAGATGCTGGTACTGTTAACCCAGCTGCAGGGGTGTGAGAACTCAGGGGCAGGGAAGGTCTCCATTTTGTGGAATAAAGGTGTGGAATAACATCTCCATTGTGAGGCATGGCTACACAAGATTGCTTGGAAGCAGAGTTGCAGCAAGATGGTCAAGGTACAAGTCATACCAAGTGCAACTCACTGATGAGCAGACACAGTGAAAGCCCCATGCTCAGGCTGGTGAAAATATAAACATTTTACCTGGCAAACAACTGTCTGCACTGAATGATGAGGCAGGGGTTGCCAGACAGACCAAAGAAATGCTGACTGACTTGCTCTGCTTCATCAAACTACTGAAAAAGCCAGAGGTTAGGATACTGGGCTTGTGACACCTCACAGCTCAGTACAGGGTCTTGAATGTAACCCTTGTACTTCCAAGCCAAGTGTTTTACATGTATGATTTCTTAGTTTGTAGGAGTCAGTATCCACACATCCCTTTCTTATTTTCCATCATCCTTACCTTAAGAAACTCACCCTTCAAAAGTCTCACTGAAGTATATTTGTTTCTGGAAAGGACTTGCTTTTGAAAGATGGGTGTTTCCTGAGTGGTAATTTCTTTGGAAGATTCCCACTAAGATCAAATGGTAACAGAAGTGGAGAAGAAACTGCATTTTCAAAGCACAGATCCACTGTGTGCTTTCAAAGAGAACCCTGGAAGATGAGACTTTCTCCTGGGTTTTCACTGGACAAAGTGATCCAGGACAGAAACCTTGGACCAATGCATCACTGCATGTTGCTGAGGGTCCATTTCAGCTGAATTTCAGCTTTGCTTCCTAAACCTACAGCAGATCCATTGTCCCATGTGGAGCTTAAAGCAGCAAAAAACATAAGAATAGAAAATGACCTTAGGCTGTTCCTGGTAATTTTCTCAGGAGATTATCAGTTATAAACAGACCATCCCTACTAGGAAACATCAAAGAGGCCCCTTCTCCCCAAGAAGGGCAGAAGACTTCCTGCTCATCCCAGGGCAGTTCCAGGTTGGTACAGGGTGACTGACACTGCTGGAGCTGGATCATACCAGCTTGTGAGCCACAACCATGTGATGCTCTAAGAAAAGGCACAGGTCAGACGTCTCCCCTCTCTTCATCTTTCTGATTTCTAGCACTACCTAAAAAAGAATCTGACACCAAAGAGGTGTGAGACAGCATGTCAGAAGAGAGGTTGATTTAGGACAATTTGGGGTGGATTTCTGCATATTCAGAAAAAAAGAGAGAAATTTAAAAAAAAAAAAAAAAATTAAAAAAAGGTTGAACCTGCTCCGTTAAAGTTTGTAGGTAGCTTTGTTCTGGCAGGGACTGTAAATCAGCCAGCACCCTCATGCAGCATGTGGAAAGCTCTGGCATCTCAACACCATCTCCACCACTCAGCAGGATCCAAGAGGCATGTGCCCTGTCACCTTCCATTTCCAGATCCATGTATCCAGAAATGAATGGGGCAAGCCTGGCAGAATAAACGAGTGGTCTCAACGGGTACAACAGACTCGATGCCTTCTTGTGAAGAGATGCCAACTCTCTTCTTGGGCAACTCAAATTACCTTCTCAAATGTTTTTTGCACATCATTGTCACCCATATGCATGGAAAATGATGCCCAGGACCACACAGTTGGGAGCAGACACTAAAAGACTCTCCCTCCAGAGCTCAGGTGTTGCAAAATTTCTTTGGCCTGACTCCTACCTGCCCTGCACTCTCTGGCCAGCCCTTGCCTCTGTGTACGTGCAGGAAAGTTGCCAGGCAGCTCCTCTATCTGCATAGCACCTTCAGCTCTGATCCAGGGGATGTAAAAGGGACAGGAAGCTCCACTTTCTGTTCTTCAGGGCCATGAGAAACCCCTGCATCCACAGCTGGGTGGTGTGGTTACTTGCCAGTTTTTCCTCACAAGGCTGCTGTGTGCTACAGAGTGATTAGGAAGACAAAAGTACAGGTACCTTTGTTTAAAAAAGAGAACAAACAAGCAAAACTGTTTGCAAAAGCTACTTTTGTCATCAAAGAGGAACATAATTAACATCCCTTTTATGTGGCACTAAATATGGAGAGTAAATGAGCACCTTCTGATCTCCAGACTTCTGTGTTTATTTCTCTATTTTGCTATTGCTGGGGGACAAAAGTTGCTTTCCCCAACAAGCAGGGCCTCTCACAATAGCAGGTAATTAGTCAAGGGGCCCGAAGGGATCGAATCTTGTCAAGGGAAACTCATTTATACAGTCAGGTGATTAAGGCACATGATTGTGGCTGAACGCTGCAGTGGCCTATTGAGATATAACTGCATGCTTGTCACATGCAATCGGTGGCATTGGGAAATCACTATTTTCACACAGGCATCCCCTTTCCCCTGCAAGAAACCAGAAAGTGCAGCAAATCTGTTTGTGGGGGTTGTGTGTCGTGTTTTGGGTGGGATGGGAAGACTGGCCCTTGCCTGCTGCAAGGAGTGATGTTGCATGGTCTGACTGGGAAGGGGAAGCACTTGGCAGTGATGCTCCCTGTGATGGCTCTCAGAGTAATCACCATAATGCGTCTCACTTTAAGAGACCTTTTCCTGGGAAGATTGAGGGTCTGTTTATAAATATTACCTATAAATAAGCCATGCTACCCCATGTGATCTGCCCACAAGCTATAATTAGGGCCGTGATGAATCCACATTGTTATGGACACGCCTGACACCAAATATCAGGCCTTAAATTTCCATGAATGCCAAATGCAAACATGGCAGAGCAGACACCCTATCCCATTTGTTGAAAATAAATGTCTTATTTACGTTGCCCTGGTTGTAATCTCTATCCCCAAGCTGCTATTATTAACTACCACGAGCTTTCTTGCTGAGCTGCATCGGACAGCCAAGCAGGAGACAAAGATCTTGAGGGAGGCAGGAATGTCACGGGAGAGGCAGGATTAGGAGCACGCTTTACTCAGAGAATTATTTTCAAAGCCTGTGGATGTCTAGGCCTTTATTATCTCCCTAAGAGCAGCACGGTTTCTCTCTGCCTCCAGACACCGAGGTGTGACCAGCTGCTTTTGCAGCTTTAATTCCCCGTTCACGGAAAGCCCAGGCAGTTTTTATGTGATCAAACAGAGACGGCATTCTGCGCATTATATCATGACTGATACAACTCTGTTGCCCCCATGCTGTCCATCTCCACCACCTCTGAGCCCACCCTCCATCCAGGTTGTCCCAGCACCAGTCTGGTTTCAATGCAGTCCTGCACATAAGCTTTGCTCCAGAGGGTCTGGCAGGGGAAGAGACTGGACCCAAAACCCCATCCATGCAGGCTGGACAAAGGAAACCTTAGTTCAGCTCACCCTAAGAACCGTGGAGCTGTTGAACTTAAGCCACCTGCCACTGGTGAAAGAGGCTGAAACTGGAGGAGACAGGAGTGCTGTCACAGCTTGTACTGCCCATGGGCCTGAGCATCGCCTCACAATGCAGACACCGGCCCTGAGCTTTGCCCTGGGGCACAAGTGAAGGTCATTTTGAGCATTTCCTAAAAGCCACCCTGAGCTTTTACCTGCTGACATTGGGAGCTGAAGCTGCAGCATCAAATGAAGAGTGAGAAGTCATGCTGAAGGCACCTTCCCACTGTGCACCAAAGAGACTTTCTTTCCTCCAGGGTAATTTAAAGCTCAAGGATTATTATTCTTTGCTTTGGGAACCATCCCAATTAAAACAGTCTAGCTGAACACAAGCTATGAGCTTAAATCTTTTCCATCAGGGGACATGGCATGAGTTCTTCCTTGCAAACATTGGTCCCAGGGAAGCATTCCTGGCAAGGAGAGAGTACTGCTAAGTAAAGTCGTAAAGATGGAGAAATCCAGGGTTTGAACTCACCTTCACCCCTGTGTCTGCAAAACCTCTAACTGCATGCATAAGCACCTTGTTTGTGCAGGCAAATATGGGCTTAACATGCACAGCCAGGCACAATGAAGTAATTTTACAGTCAGTATGTACGTTCCAACCTCTGAAAATCTGTCCTCAAACATCCTTTAGATTCCGGACTTCATCTGTCCAGGAGTCAAAGCAACTTCTGTATTTGTACTTGTCATGAAATGCCTCCTCAGCAGAAATGATGCAGAACCATTTTTTGTCTTTCCCTTTCTATTTGGCTGGATTTCGTAAAGCTTAGAGCTGCAAATGATGGCCACCCAGCATCTTTGAGCAGCCCTCCAGCATCAGGATGAAATGCTGCTTTAACATGGTACACACAGATGACAGATGAGTAGCTTTGAGAAGCTGACTTAAAACTTGCCTCACCAGCCCGGGGCTCTGTCTGCTGCTGGAGGCATGCAGATATTCCACTGGGACATGCAGAAACGTAGGGTATCACCAGCCTGGGGTTGGCAGGTCAGGCTGAGGGCGTGGGGAAAGCTTTCTACACAGTTCATTTTTAAAATCCCTTGTCATGCACAGCCCGCCCTGTTGCTGTCATAAGTCCCCCAGAGGCCATGAGAGGCCAGGACAGCAGGTGGGTGTTTAGGTTAAACCTATATGGCAGGTTTTCACAAAGTCTGTACTTCTGCCTGTTCTCCCCTTTCCTTCCCGTGAGCTTCCTCCTGCTCCTATCATCCTCCATCCTACTACACTCACTGGAGAGGTTCAAGAGGCTCCAGTATGTATTTCCTCGTCTCATTTCCTACTTTCCCAGCTTCCTCAAAGAGTCACAGACAAAGAACCCCAAATGCAGCTCAAGATGCCAAAGGCATCAGCCTCATGGTGGAGGCTGTCAGGCAGCCAAAGCCCAGCCCTGGGGACCAGTGGTTCAGGTCATGGTTGCTGTAGTGCATCCTCACTGACTTCTGTGCAACTCTTCAGTTTCTGTGCATGGTCTTCAACGTAAAGGTCACACAATATATGTATATTCTCCCATGCTCAAAAAGAAGAGAAGGAAGAGACAGCAGATCTCATATTGATGACTATTTATTGACCCTGAGACACTGACATCATCAGAGCATGTTATTCAGGATATTTGAGCTCCAGATAACTAGCAAAAGGGATGGTAATAGTCCATTCTGAATTGATACAGTCTGTCCAGTCAATGCCAACTTACAGCCAAATTCAATAAAGCTGCTTTCCTCAGCGTGACTAAAGCTTACATCAGGCAAGGTACTAAACACTGAGAAGTAAAACACCCAGGATACAAGGGGTAGATAAATTTGACTGGGCCCAAGTTGTTACTTTGAGACACTGGGTGTGATGCTCTGGATCTGGCATGGCTTCAGATCCCAGCTGGAGACCACAGTCAGCCAAGGGGGCAGAGTCAGGCAGCCCAGGGAACTCCTCACCCCACTGAAGTCAGTGGCAAATGTACTATTAACTCTGGTGGAGGCAGAATTTCACCCTTCTCCTGAGGGTTGCACAAATTATTTACAACCAGCATTGGAAACCCATTCATATAGATTTATTTTCTCAGCTGCTGGAGTCAGAGCAATCCAACCTGAAGCATCTAGATATGTTTTAATCTCCAGAAAGTACAAAACACCTCTCCTGGGACAGGGCCTCTAACAGGCCATCCTAAAATTAATACCACCCTGAAATTACCAGCCACTGTGGACTGCATTTTCTGTAACTCTCCTCAGATGAACAACCCAGTTTGCAGCAAATGGTCCGACTCTAGAGGAAACCAGCACATTTTCCTCCTTCCCCCAAGGATCATGCAGTCCGTGTTCAAACCGCGGCTGGTGGGAGTTTTCGCGTTTAAAAATACCCCATCCTCTCTCACACACAGGCACGGCTTGCGCGTGATGATCATTTATTAAAGCTCCTCGCTTGGAGGCGAGCGGCTGTTCCGGGCGGGTTGTTGCAGGAGGGCTGGTGACGGAGGAGGTGAGTGCGTACCCACGCTGCTGCTGGAGGTGTCTGCAGAGCTGTGCCTGCTGGGTGGGCTTCCTCTCCCTCCTGGGCTCCCATTTCCTGGAGCAGCGGCAAGAGGAACCTTGCTGGGGTCCTGTCGCTGTCCTTGTGTTCTCCCTCCCAGTTATCATCTTGCTTGCTCGTGTTATTCTGCCTCTGAGTTAATGATGAGCCCTGACGTGGTTAAACACTGACCCAGACAGTGATACTGACTGCAGTGATATATTTTTATTATTTCTTTTGTACAGTGCTTCATTTACAGTGCTTCATATTATACCAGGAATCAGTTTTAAACACACTCCAGGGTCTCTTCTTCCTATTCAGTGCATCCTATTAATGCATCATGAAAGAGATTCTCACATGCACACATTTGATGTGGTTGCTATTTTTTTCCCTTTCTTCCCTTTACCAATCTGCATCTCTCCATCCTGCCGGGGGATTAGGGCCATTGTTGCTATTTAAAACAGCTTCACTTTGGTCTGTGCTCTGAAGGCTGGATGCTGGCCTGTCACTTTCCCACCTGCTTGGATGGTCTCTGCTTGGGCTTGAAATCCCTCATTATGTCCTTCACTTCAATGACATGGATCTGCCGTGGAATCAGGGCCATAAATAATAGGCATCCCGTGTGGTCCTGCCTCTGTAAGTACTAAATCAGTGCAGCTTTTGAACTGATCCAGTTGGCCCACTGAAACTGAGAAATTAAGACTTTATCTCCACCAATGTACAGAGGGTGGGCTTGGTTTCCTCTCTAACTTACAGCATCAGTCCTGAACCACACATGAACAAACAGATGCAATGCCATTGTTTGAGCCACATCTCCTCTTCCAGCTGTGCTCACCCTGCTGCAAGATCTGGGATGGGAATTTGGGGGTTGAGAGTTAAGAAAACAGCAATCAAGGGAAAAGTTTAGGGCTTCTTTTATATCTATATATCATATAGATATAAGATATGGGGAGGAAAACAGCTTCTGTGCAAGTTCAGCAAGTCTAAACCCCACCAGCTGTGACTCCTCTCGCATTCAGCTCCCTCCAGCCTGCGCACAGAGGAGATGCAAATAAGGGCTGCCTCATCTTTATGCCACCTGAACATTAAGATGACAAGGCAATCTCTGCTTGCAAGACTAAAGCATCTCTCCATCCTTTTAGTGTTGTTGGAGCAGTTTAGGAGACAGATCTGGGTGCTTGGGTCCAGCCCATTATGTTCAATGGAGCTGCATCCATTTGTAGCCGTGCTACATTTGACTCTTGTAAAACACATAGACACAGGGAATAAATGAGTTTATATAGGTCTTGGAGTTGTACACAAATGCACAATGATCTGAGATCCATCTGCTCCCCAAGGCCTGAAAGTGAAATCTGCTTCCAATCTTATGTTTTATGCTTATTGCTGTCATGCTGTTTATACCCCTGAATGCTGCACATTCTCGTTTTGTTTAACATAAACAACAACTATGCACCGTCTGCTGAAGCTTTGTCAACTGCCTCTTCCTTCTGTCTGGATAATGAAAAGACACAATCTAACAAATGCATCTTATTCTAACTGTTTGCTTCCAGACATAATACATCAAGCCTGAAGGTAAGAAGCAAGGGGAGAAAATTAGATGGATTTGGTTTCAGTAGATCTAATTCAGCTTAGCTTCATGGGAGTCAGTAAAGCAACACCAAGCAAGCATGAACCAACAACCTAAACCAATGCTGTATCTTTTTCAATCCCATCCCTGAGCTTGCCAGTATGCCAAGAAGAGAGGTTCACTCCCAGGTTTATATCTCATGTGCAGACTTTGGATTCACTGGGAAAATGTTCACTTTTGAGAAGCTAAAGCAAGACCTACGTGGGGCAACCTTCCCACATCTGCAGTGTTAGACTTTCCCCTGATATATCCCACTGTCCAAAGCAGAAATACAGGATACTGTGAACCTTTAGCTACAGGATGTTTGAAGATTTGAATGCATGTGGCTTTTCTGCCCCATGATACATCCAGTCAACACATCTGCAGTGGCCAGCACCTCTGGGGAACCTGAAGTTAGTCTTTTTCAGAGTCTCTGTTACATCCAAATGTGCCATGAGCCATCCTGGGCTTTTTGCTCTGCCTAATCAGACTTAGCTGTGGTAATTCCTCTCTTAATTTTCTTCTAAATAAATGCTCTTATGGCCACAGCCAGGATTTGAGAAATGATGTGGAGAAAAAAGACCTTGTCTGATTGTCATTTTCTCTTGGCCATCTGAGCTGCAAGAATGTCAGTCCCATCCAAACAAAATGTCATTGCTGTTCCCTCAACAAAATGACATCCAGTTCCTCAGCTGAGGCTGCAGAACTTTTTCGTGAAGAGTAACAGCATGTACAGATAACAAGAAAAGAGAGAAAGGAGAAGAGACATTGACAAACTGATTTTAAACTCACAATGTGAGCTACAGTTATAAAACATATGTATCATCTTAGCTTCTGTCATGCTAACTGTGCCAAATTCGGGGGGGGCGGCCGGGGAATCTACTAAAAAGATCAGCAAAGCCCCATCCAAAAATATAGAGCCTGAAAACTTTTGATTTGGCATTTTTTTCCCTTTTCATAACTCACTTAGCTGCGTAGC